>NW_024731641.1:0-18936 GCF_018991925.1 Homarus americanus | reverse complement strand
TATATATATATATATATATATATATATATATATATATATATATATATATATGTTTGTGTAATACATGTATGTAGTAAGTACGTAATCTTTTTCACTCAAATCCTAATGAAACACCACAATTAGAATAGGGTGGTAGCTGTTGTATAAACAGTCGGAACACACTCCCACCACCTCTCATGCGAAGCAAGCGTATAAATTAAAGAAAATACTTGCAGTGTGTTTAATGTGTTACAGTATATTATAAATAAATAAATAAACAAATAAATCGGTAAATCCATTTCAAGTAAATGGAAACATTTCACTCGACACCGACATTAGTTCCAGTTGCAGGTAAATAGCAGACGCTTCAGTGACGTCACTAGTGTTTACACTACACCAGCAGGTAACAATTGATGACATTACTTGAAGTGAATTGGCCTTATTTTAAAAAACCAAGGATGGTTGGTAAAGGACTACTGAGTCAGTGGGTAAGTGTCACATTTGGGGTACTGGTCTTATACAGCGAATAGAGCTCAAAAGCTTCTTTTTAAATGGAAATTTGTGGGGGCCGTCTTATGCACCCGACGCCTTATAGGCCGCGATATACGGTAGATCTAAAATTTGTATGTCTAATGCAAAATCTATGATGTTTATATTCAAAATGATCATCAAACTGTAAGAATTCCAGCAATGTAATTTATATTCTGGCCCAGTAATTTGTATGAATTTTATGAGCTAAAACAAATATCTTCAATAAATAAACAAAATATACTTACCAAAAAATATGTCAATCAAAATACCCCACCTCGCCCTCTCTTTCCACCTGCTCCCTGGGTCCCTCCCTCCCTCCCTACCCCTCACCCCCACCTTCCCTCCCTACCAGAGAAATGATTGGGTTATAACAGTATATTTACATTTTTAGTAATAAATAATACCTCAGACTAAAGTTAGGATAATATAATTGACATTGCTGGATTCCTTGCAAAACCAGGAATGTTTTGAATATACACTTCATATATTTTGCACAAAAGATAACATATTTGCTCTGAGTAAACAAAATACAGCTAGACCCCGACTTACGACGGGGTTAGGGACCCAAATCCAGGTCATAAGACCGACATAGTCACTTTTTAATCTACAGTGAAATACAGTACAGTAAAAGTAATGAATAATGAGGAATGGATACAGTAGTGAAAGTAATAAATAATAAGGAATGGATACAGTGTGACTGAGCACTTACCTTTAATGTAGTCAGCTGAATGCACATGGGGCCCCCATAATTTTCTAATTATACATGGAGACTACATTAACTGGAAACGTTTCGGTATAGAAAATGCGTGTCATTTGAAAAATAAATAAAAATTAATAAAAAATCGTAAGTCCCGACGGTCGTAAGTCGTAGCAGTCGTAAGTCGGGGTGTAGCTGTACTTGCATTAGATCTAAAATTTTTATGTCTAATGCAAAATCTATGATGCTTATATTCAAAATGATCATCAAATTGTAAGAATTCCAGCAATGTAAATTATATTCTGGCCGGATAATTTGTATGAATTTTATGAGCTAAATCAAAAAATTATACTTCACCCGCATATATGAGTAGATGCACATTGCTGGATTCCTTGTAAGACCAGGAATATTTTGAATATAAATGTCATATATTTTTCACAAAAGATAACATACCGTATATACTCGTGTATAGTTCGAGTTTTTAAGACCAAATTTTTAGGCAAAAAATTGGGGGTCGTCCTATACATGCGTAATAGTTTTGTTAGGTTGAATCCGTGCATGATGGGAAAGGCGAGGAGCAACTTTTAGCGTCAGACATGAAAAATATTTACCATTTACTGCCAGTAAACAATGGAAACATAAAATATGTACCAATTAGTAATGAAAAGTTGTGCAGTTCCTTCAGTAAATGAAGCTCACCAACTTACAATAGGGCTGAATTTCATTCACAACCGTGTTTTCAGTAGTTCTTATGTTGAAGTTCTGAAAATAACTTATCATATCATATACTACATCACAGTTTCATTGATCTACACAAAAAATAATAAACTTTTTCGATGATTTCAATTTTAACAGGAATATTCTGTGTAATCTACTTCAACCTCCTATTGTTTACAACGACGCTTGACGCACCACCAGCTGTATCACCTAGACGGTACACGTGTTTTTCGAATCATTTTCAGTTAAAAAACTGTTACATCACATGTATATTTTACCTTAACTGTGCCTGAATGTATATGTTCTCGGAAATAAATAGTAGTTTTGCTGAAACGTGATATATTTTAATGTAAAATAGGATAAAATACATGACGAAAACAAGAGATTTTACCTAACCTTCCCTATGTTCAAGAGAAGTTACTCGTTTTTTTTAATAGTTTTTGGTTAAAATATTGTTATATTACAAGGGTATTCTATTCATACTGTGCTTGATATAATGCATTCAAGGAAATGTAATATTTTTGCTGAAATGACGTACGTATTACAGTGGAAAGTGGGATAAAATTGTGACGAAAACAATGACTTTCGCTTTCTTTCGTTCAAAAGATGTTACCGTAATCGCTTTTCGAATGGTTTTCAGTTAAAAAACTGTTGTATTACGATAATATTCTATCCTAATTGACTTGAATAAATACTACGATACCATATTTCTGAATATTTTCATTAAAATCCATCAAAATCATTTTCCTTGTCATCGTCTGCAGCACCAAACAGCTTCTCCCAGTCCTCTCCTTGAACAGGGCTAGAGGGTACGTGTTTTTCGAATCGCTTTCAGTTAAAAAACTGTTACATCACACGTATATTTTACCTAAACTGCGCCTGAATGAATATATTCTCGGAAATAAGAGTAGTTTTGCTGAAACGTGATGTATTTCAATGTAAAATAGGATAAAATACATGACGAAAACAAAAGACTTTACCTAAGCTTCTGTTCTTGAGATGTTACTCGTTTTTTAATAGTTTTCGGTTAAAATTTTGTTATATTACAATGATATTCTATTCACACTGTGCTTGATATAATACATTCACGGAAATGTAATATTTTTGCTGAAATTACGTACGTATTAAAGTGGAAAGTGGGATAAAATCGTGACGAAAACAATGACTTTCGCTTTCTTTCGTTGAAAAGTTGTTACCGTAATCGCTTTTCGAATGGTTTAGTTAAAAACTGTTGTATTACAATAATATTCCCTTCTAACTGACTTGAATAAATACTTGAATGGAGATATACAATATTTTTGTTGAAACTACCAGCGTTTCAGTGTAAAGTGTCGTAATAATAAATGGTAAACAATTTGCCTTCGGCACTCGTGTTTCATGCACGGCGAGCCTCAGTTTATAGGACGTACAGCGTTTTTACTGAAGGTTTTGTTGTTCCATTACCCTCAAAAACGTGGGTCGAACTATAAACGAGGAATATCGTAAATTAACGATTTCTTGGTAAAAAAATCAGGGTCGACCTATAAACGTGGGGGGGTTATAGACGAGTATATACGGTATTTACTCAGAGCAATAATTAAATCTAAAATTTGTATGTCTAATGCAAAATCTATGATGTTTATATTCAAAATGATCATCAAATTGTAAGAATTCCAGCAATGTAAATTATATTCTGGCTGGGTAATTTGTATGAATTTTATGAGCTAAAACAAATATCTTCAGTTAATAAAAAAAAAAATATTCTTCACCACACTATCTGTCAATCAAAGTACCCCACCTTGCCTCCCCCCCTCTTCCAACCAGCCAGATGGTCAGTCCGTCCCAACCCTCCCCCCCACCTCCCACCAACCCTCCCTTCAAGAGAAAGAGTGGGTGAAAAAACTAGATTTTAACATTTAGTATTAAATAATACCTCAGATTAAAGTTAGGATAATATAATTGACATTGCTGGATTCCTTGTAAGACCAGGAATATTTTGAATATAAATGTCATATATTTTGCACAAAAGATAACATATTTACTCAGAGTGAACATTATATCTAAAAATTTTATGTCTAATGCAAAATATATGATGTTTATATTCAAAATGATCATCAAATTGTAAGAATTCCAGCAATGTAAATTATATTCTGGCCGGGTAATTTGTATGAATTTTATGAGCTAAAATAAAAATCTTCAGTTAATAAAAAAAAAAATATTCTTCACACGGTAACAGATGGTCGGTCGCCGGTCCCTCCCTCCCTCCCCCCACCAACGTCCCTACTAGATAAATGTGTGGGAATACCAGACTGTTTACCTTTTTAGTAATAAATAATAATTCAGACTAAAGTTAGGATAATATAATTGACATTGCTGGATTCCTTGTAAGACCAGGAATATTTTGAATATAAATATCATATATTTTGCACAAAAGATAACATATTTACTCAAGAGTAAACATTATATCTAAAATTTGTATGTCTAATGCAAAATCTATGATGTTTATATTCAAAATGATCATCAAATTGTAAGAATTCCAGCAATGTAAATTATATTCTGGCCGGATAATTTGTATGAATTTTATGAGCTAAATAAAAAAATTATACTTCACCCTTTTAATCCGGATTTTGGACAAAATCTGAATTTTTTTTTTTTTTTTGTAAGATTTGTAGGAATATTACCTATGCGGACCTTAAGGTAAAATGCTGGTCCACCCACTGTTGGGATAAAACACCAGCGTCTTTTTGGTCAAAGGTAACATCTCCACCACTAGTGTGGGGAGGGATGCAACTTTTAGCTTCAGACATGAAAAATATTTACCATTTACTGCCAGTAAACAATGGAAACGTAAAATTTGTACCAATTAGTAATGAAAAGTTGTGCAGTTCCTTCAGCAAATGAAGCTCACCAACTTACAATAGGCTAAATTACCTTACAACGTGTTTTCAGTAGTCTATGTTGAAGTTCTTAGCACAGGCTAACTTATCATATCATATACGGTATCACAGTTCTCATTGATCTACAAAAAATACCGGTAATAAAAACCTTTTTGATATTTCACACTTAATATAATACCCGGTAATCTACTTCAACCTCCTATTGTTTACAACGACACATGACGCACCACCAGCTGTTGAGTATCAGCTACACGGTACACGTGTTTTTCGAATCGTTTTCAGTTAAAAAACTGTTACATCACATGTATATTTTACCTTAACTGTGCCTGAATGAATATATTCTCGGAAATAAATAGTAGTTTTGCTGAAACGTGATGTATTTTAATGTAAAATAGGATAAAATACATGACGAAAACAAAAGACTTTACCTAACCTTCCGATGTTCTAGAGAAGTTACTCGTTTTTTTAATAGTTTTTGGTTAAAATACTGTTATATTACAATGGTATTCTATTCATACTGTGCTTGATATAATGCATTCATGGAAATGTAATATTTTTGCTGAAATGACGTACGTATTACAGTGGAAAGTGGGATAAAATTGTGACGAAAACAATGACTTTCGCTTTCTTTCGTTCAAAAGATGTTACCATAATCGCTTTTCGATTGGTTTTCAGTTAAAAAACTGTTGTATTACAATAATATTCTATCCTAATTGACTTGAATAAATACTACGATACCATATTTCTGAATATTTTCATTAAAATTCATCCAAATCATTTTCCTTGTCATCGTCTGCAGCACCAAACAGCTTCTCCCAGTCCTCTCCTTGAACAGGGCTAGAGGGTACGTGTTTTTCGAATCGTTTTCAGTTAAAAAACTGTTACATCACACGTATATTTTACCTAAACTGCGCCTGAATGAATATATTCTCGGAAATAAATAGTAGTTTTGCTGAAACGTGATGTATTTCAATGTAAAATAGGATAAAATACATGACGAAAACAAAAGACTTTACCTAAGCTTCCGATGTTCTTGAGATGTTATTCGTTTTTTTAATAGTTTTTGATTAAAATACTGTTATATTACAATGGCATTCTATTCATACTGTGCTTGATATAATGCATTCACGGAAATGTAATATTTTGCTGAAATTACGTACGTATTACAGTGGAAAGTGGGATAAAATCGTGACGAAAACAAGGACTGAAATATAATGCAATATTAACCCCTAAATCGGTTAATTCGGACAATCGGCTAAAACGGACACCCTTCCCCCCCTATTAGTCCGAATTAACGAGGGTCGACTGTATACAGTGATCCCTCGTTTAACGAACACCTCGGTTAACGTAATTTCGATTAACGAACTGCCTTCCATAAGGATCTTCAATTCAGTTAACGAAAAAAAATTCGGTTAACGAAGTTTTTACAAACCGACCTCAACATGTTTTCGCTTGCACTGACCGGGCAACCAGCTTTAGCATCAGTCCTCCAATACATTAATCGGTTCTAGGGCTTAAATTCCTTACTATTTTAGTAAATATCAAGAAGTTTATACTATTCAATAATTTTAAAAGTTTAATATTCAATTTTTTAGTCATTTTAACAATTATTGAACATAACTGAAGGTAAAGTGACTAGTTTAATGCGCGGCATCCAGCCTCTTAACACAGCAAACAGGAGTTAGTCTCTCTCTGTTTTCACTGGAGGTAACATCTTGCTTGAGACTCTCTTCAACTAAATGCTTTTTTTCTGTGTTTCCCAGCAAATTATTGGTCATTTTGAAATATATTTTACATACTGACAATATATAATGCAGTGCAGTGTTGATTTAAAGAAAATAATCTTGAATTACACCACGAGAGCTAAAATTTTATGGGTGAAATGGTGCCATGGGGTGACTTCTCTTCCACCCCAATGCCTTCTCTTTTTCCTTCTCCTCCACCCTCATTCTAAATCCCATCATCATCATCATCATCCAGGAGCCTTCTACATACACACCTCAAAGTAAGTGAACTTTTCTACCATTTTTGTTGAATTTAGGAAATTTTCGGTGAGCTGAAACCAATTACCCAAAAACCCATTGAAACAATGGTTTCGGTTAACAAACAACGTTCTGGAACGGATTGAGTTCGTTAACGGAGGGGTCACTGTATATACCTCCAGTGAAAACAGAGAGAGACTAACGCCTGTTTGCTGTGTTAAGAAGCTGGATGCCGCGCATTAAACTAGTCACTTTACCTTCAATTATGTTCAATAATTGTTAAAATGACTAAAAAATTGAATATTAAACTTTTAAAATTATTGAATAGTATAAACTTCTTGATATTTACTAAAATAGTAAGGAATTTAAGCCCTAGAACCGATTAATGTATTGGAGGACTGATACTAAAGCTGGTTGCCCGGCCAGTGCAAGCGAAAACATGTTGAGGTCGATTCGTAAGAAATTCGTTAACCGAATTTTTGTTCGTTAACTGAATTGAAGATCCTTATGGAAGGCAGTTCATTAACCGAAATTTCGTTAACCGAGGCGTTCGTTAAACGAGGGGTCACTGTATATACCGGTATATATTTCTGGTGGAAATGAATTCCAATTCGTTCAAAACTCATCAAATACCATTGGAAAAACATACTTCTAATATCCAAAGAAAGTCCGGTGCACAACTTAAAATTTACCGGGTTAGTAATAAACGATTAGCCAATCTGAGCGCACTCACGGTAAAATAGCGGGTAAAGGTGTTGATAATGGCTACCACCAGAAGTTGATTGTTGATTTTCTTTATGTTTGCTGTACTTATTGTTTTGATGATTTTAAGTATATTAAAAGAAACGACATCTTTCTATTAAGATTTTTAGTTTTTGTTTTTTATAAACTCTATCCCGCTTCACAATTCTCCTCCCGGCGCCATTTTTGTTGTTTACCTCGCTGAATCCCTCTTTAAGAGACGTTTCCTATAAATGATGAACACTTCCACGAATTCCTCAGTAAATTTGCACTTCCACCTCCCCATCTGTTAGAAAGTCAAAAATATATTTTTCTAGTGTATTTGTGTGTGTTTAGACCGAATATGACCTTCATTTCCGTTGGAAACTGACCATTTTTTTTTCGTGGGACTTTTTCGAAAAAACTAATGGTTAAGCGAATAACAAATACACCAAAACAAATTAGAAAAACAAAAACCAAACCTAACCTAACCTAACTGACTCTAACCATATGATGGAATCACCTATTTCATACCTTATTGGCCTGGAGACCAGGTTCTTGTTCGTGTTGGATTCTGAGATTCTTAAACAACTCCACATATGTTGGTCTTTGCGATATTTACATTGTCTTGCTCTTAGTACACTTTACTGAGGTTAGAAGAACACCATGCGATCGAAAAAATGCTATAGTTTCTTCGTTTTTTTTCCCAAAAAACTCGCAATCAGCTCCATATAATTTAAGTGACACCCATCGCAGACTTCCACGATCGGAACTGAACTTGAATTTCGAAATATGAGATCCAAACTAAAACTCGAATTTAATTGGGCCAAAAATACAGCAAATTAAACCCAAAATTATTTTAATTGGTTGCAAAAAAAAAACGCTTTTGATTGACCGAGTGATTTGTACAGGAACGCATGCGCGTGATGATTTATAAAGGAGACACGCAGTGGGGAGCCACGAAATACCCAAAAGTACCCAAATATACCCAAAAGTATAGCAAATAAGGGTAAAATCTTAACGAATATCTGTTATACATACACAAAACATGTTTAATAATATTTTTAGTGTAATTTTCTAAAAATAATTTGTAAGATGAAATAATGAAAAGCGAAAAACTTTCAGTATTGGCGAACGCTAAATTCCAAAGAGTTCGTGAACAAGGGAGATAACTCGGATCCATCGTGATGCACTTAGCTAACCTAACCTAACGAAAAGTAAATCCTACGGCCATGTTAAATACCCCAACGTAACAGAAACATTGGTAATTATATCTCCATTTTGGATAGGTGACTTTGGAATTTAGCATTTTTTGCTATTTATTATTTCATTATTTTGACTACATTTCAATGAAAACATTATTAATCAGGTTTTCTTGATGTAAAACATATATTCGTTAAGATTTTACCCTGATTTAATATACTTCTGGGTACTTCTGGGTACATTTGGGTACTTTTGGGTAATTCGTTGGACCGCACGCAGTGTGAGACGATAATGGAGGAAGATTATTGTTAGAAAATCGAAAAATTTTTGGATTTGCTATCTCCGTTATTATACATTTGCGAAGGGAATATAATAGATCAAAATGATCTTATAATTAGACGTCTTATTAGAATTTGATAATAGATTAGTTGTAGAAATGTGGGAGGTTTAAACGCAATAATACCAATTCCTCTTAGCCACTGCTGATTTAAATCAACCTCAATATTAAGGTAAGTAGTTTAACTCATAAATTAACACGATAATGCATAGAGCCTAATAGAACCTGAACTAACATACCCAACCTATGGGTAATGAAACATTACCTGACTTACGACAAAGACGCACACTACTGATAATGTCGCTATTTAAAATAAAGCCTTACCAAATAATGTTCCTATTACACGATGAGCATCAGGCTTTCTTGTTTCGTTAGAATCCACAATGGTGAAAAACACCACAGGATGAACTTTGGCCACCAGGTTGAGCGCCAAGTTTGTTGTTAAAGGGAAGGTCGCTTATACTGACAACAATTATTGAGAGCTGGTTTAAACCAGGGTATCAACAACATGTATATAATGCCATATTGTAAAACTTTTTATAAAATATAGTTATTTACAATTTCTCTTGATTTAAAAAATCTTTGGCACAGCCATTTTTTAAGGTAACGAATAGCTTATCATATTGAGTTTGGACTATTCTGTAGAATGAAACAAAACATTCTTTGACAACATTATTTAGTGTTATTTCACGTATTGCCACTATACGAATCTAGAGAATTCTATTTTGCAACCGCTAGTTTTGACAATTCTAAAATACTTTTCCTCGATGGCACTTCTGGCGTAAATTACGTTTAAGCGAGATATTTAACATTTTATTATGTATGTTCATAGGTGGCGCTACACACCAAGAACATATCGAACGATTGTGTAGCTCCCCAGTTAGTTTAGTTTAGTTTAGTTTAGTTACGGTTTTGTTTTTGCGATGGGTTTCAATGTGATTTTTATAGCAAACCTAAGATTCTGAGATGGAAGGGGAGCTAATCTCAGAAACTTTTTTTTTTGCGGGAATTAGCCCACCTAGGCACAGGTCAAACGACCCACAATGGGGCCTGGGGGGCGAAAATAAAAAGAACAGAAAGAAAATAGAGAAGAAAAAGGTGTGTTAATCTACACCACGAAGATGCAGGAAAACCATCTTTTTAAAGTGAGACAGATTGTATAAGTATGGAAACACAGAAGAAAGCAGAGCATTCCACAGTTTGGCTGTGTGAGGAAAGATGGAGGTGCTATTGTAGTGGACTCCATCCCCTACAAGGGTCGACTCAGCCCCCGCACGCCTACCAGCCAATCAGAATCAGCGTACAGCCGAATCGAATCGAAAAATGCTAGTGACAGGGGGGAAGGAGGTGCGTACAGCCAGCGTTGCCGGTAGACCTACTCCCCAGTGCGGACGCACACGTAGCAACGCTAGGACCAGAGTGCCTGGCCTCCTCCTTTGTGATTGACCTTCTCGCTACGCTCACCCCAAATCCTGATCCTCGTAAATTGTATAAATACGGCCATGGCTGGCAGGCGGCAGCCCCGGACACCGCTACACTGTCTGCCCCAACACAGTAAAAAAAATGCGCTGCCTGTGGCGGCCCATATTCCTCCGCCGATCGGACCTGCCCGAAATGGAAGGAGGAATGCAGGATAGCCAAGGCTCGACTCGACAAGAAACTGAGCTACAAAGCGGCCCTCCTTGCTGTACGCTCCCAAGACAAGAAAAAACCAGTAGAAAAGAAAAACCAAGAAAAGAAAACTCCAGAAAAGACACCCACCACACAGAATCAAGAACACCACAAGGCCCTTGGAGCTGAAGCCCACGTGGTCAACCTCACCGTCTCCGACTTCTTCCACACCTATGAGGACATATGACATGAGGAAGACGAACAACAAGACCCAAACACGAATGAATGGACACTTCAAGAGAGCAAGAAGAGGAGGAGAGTTAGAAGAAAATCAACATCAAGCTAAGAAGAATACCAAGACAGAAGACCAAGACATTTCCTCCAAACAAGAAAACAACACACCCAATCAAGCCGATCAAGCACTGAGAAACCATGGCCCAACCCAACACGCACCTGACGCTAACCTGACTGCCCTGCCGCCTCCAAGCCGCGTCCGGGCGAGTTGCTGCTGCCTCCAACTTATACTCCCTCACGCTAGCGGTGTTAACCAGTGCACCTATTCTCTCCACCTAAAATTCACTTCAATCCTCCCTTTATCCTGTGTTCTGACCTCACTAGGGGAAAGGTCACGGCAGGGTTAGCTCCGGAGGGATAATTATCAGATATGGCCAGTGCTATGTGCGGTCTTGGGTATGAGAGTTTGTTGACCAAACTGGAGTGGTCCATGGAAAAATTGGCGAAGGCCACGGAAGAAATTGAGAGGGCCACGTTGGAGAACCTGAAATTAAAGGAAGAGCTGGCGAAGTTAAAAGGGGAGGCTGGACGAGTAAAGCCAGTGTCTGACGAAA
Organism: Homarus americanus; assembly: GCF_018991925.1. Classification (NCBI taxonomy): domain Eukaryota; kingdom Metazoa; phylum Arthropoda; class Malacostraca; order Decapoda; family Nephropidae; genus Homarus; species Homarus americanus. Next base: position 7,435 of record NW_024731641.1, on the reverse strand, counting down.
ACTCAAGCGAGTGGAAAGTTGTGAGTAGTGGGAAGACGAAGCTGGTGGTGAAGAAGTACACCAAGGATACGACAACAACGACAACAACAGCTAAGTGTACCAACCCGTTCAGTCCCTTGATAGACGAATTGGACGTTAGTACAGTCAGGGACAGGGATGACAAGGAAGGTATAAAAACTTTAATTGTTGGTGACTCACAGGTAAGGTACATGGACAGGGCCTTTTGTGGTAAAAACAAAAATAGGATGAGGGTGTGTTTGCCAGGAGCTGGGGTGGGGGATATAATTGACAGGATGGACAATATCTTGTCTGGTAATGGGAACAAACCCATTATCTGCCTCAGTGCAGGAGGCAATGATATTGGCCGGTGTAGGAGCGAGGAGCTTCTTGATAAGTTCAAGGCAGCTATAGATCGTATTAGGACTAAGGGAGGGATCCCTATCATATGCGGTGTCCTGCCTAGAAGGAGAGTTGGCAGTGAATGGTTGTCAAGGGCAGTTGGTGTCAACGACCGTCTTGACAGATATTGCAAGTCAATATCAGTCCCATTCATTGACAACTGGGACAACTTCTATGGCAGAAGGGACCTTTATGCTAGGGATGGGGTGCACCTGTCTAGGGATGGAGTAGCAACCCTAGCTGGGGCTCTAGAGGGGGCAGTTCAAAAGATACCGAAGTCTTTAAACTGCTTGGAGATTTGAAGGAGAGGGCGAGAGACCCAAGACTGACACAAGGAACAGGAGCGAAAAGGAAATCAGCGGCCAAGAACAATGAATACCATACCCACCACACAGAAAACCAACAGGAAAATTAATTGAAAACTTAGTAACGGCTAACGAAATAGTTTGGCAATACACAGACGAACGTTATGACAAAAAAAAAACGGTATGGAACATGATTAAAAAAGACCAAATAAAATTCGGCACAAAATATTTTATTGTAATCACGGCAGCTGAACTCAAAAGGAAATCATCTGGACTCAACGAAATGAGATCACCCCCTCTACTTCAACCTTCCAAGAAAAAGAAATAATGGACCATCTCCAACTGAAAACACTTAAAATCCTACAACACAATGTCCGTGATTGGCATACATGCAAAACATCGCTTTGTAACATATATAATGAAAACAACCCAGATATAATACTGATAAGTGCACACGGCGAACCCGAGAACACCATGTCATGATCGTGATGACGGCTAACCTGAAAACCTTAAGGATTCATATTACGCTCAAACGTCCACAAAACCTTCCGAGTCCCCCAGTGGAAACGTCCCCCGTTTTCTCTGTTTACTTTGAATATAATCCGCGGATTTCGTAGCAGACGCTGTATGTTGGGACCTGTTGCCATCCAACCCTTTGTAATCAATTTAATTTTGCTTTTGATAGCTGAGTCAGAGCATTGTTAGTGAGGACAATAGTAGGAAATGAAACCGAGTTCATAGTCTCGGTTTCAACGTCAGAGTGTACAGTAAATTAATTCATCGGAATAGAAGTAGGTGGACTCCCTGGCCTATTTTGAGTGGGTGCCACGGGCATTTCTACCGTTAGTAAGTGCCCGTCCCTTCATCCATACAGGTCCCTAACGCAGCCTAGGCCGTGTCTGTAGCGTGGATGTTGTATCCACTATGTCTGGGGAGATGTCCGAGGTCCAGTAGGATCAGTTACCTTCGTGAGACCCGGCCGTCAGACACTTCAGACTACCTATGGCCCCCATAGCTGGCCCTAACGCTCGGCCTGCGAGGTGACCCCGGATCACCAAGCCACACACCACTACCAGCCCCCATCATTGGTGGATGAGTGTCTAGCTCAGTAGGGCTATTTGTGTGGTGGAATTAATCCACTGGGATCTTCAGAGTTCGTCGGAAAGTACCCCATGGTGGCTGGACCCCATGGCTGTTGCTTGAGTATCACTCCTGACGACTGAGTGTTGGAGTGGCAGTTGCCCTGGTCTTTATGGTGCTAAGTGACTATAAGAGTTATGTGTTATTGAGTATGTCCACCCAGTAGTGGTGTGAGTATGTTGAGCCTGAGGGCCTAGTACTAGATTTCGTCTGTTGGTACATATAAATTCTTTCTCCTAATTTCATATTAATGTTTAAATAAATTTTGTATTTGTATATTGTGTCTATTATTTACCTACAGTATTTACCGTTATTTCTTCCCTATTGCTTGATACTATCATTACATCTACCCACGAGCCTCCTCTCGTCACGCTACCAATGGTAATAAGTATGAGAGTAAAAGGAATTGTTACTGACACACAGGCCCTTATAAAATGGTGGCAGCTCAGGCCCTCATAACCAAAATCAAAATATTTAACTACGACACCCACCAATCGAACAAAAGTGGAGAAAAACATGACGGAGTTGCCGTTGCGGTGAAAAAAGGTATCAAACATATATCAATAGACAACTTTAACAGCGAATTCCTTGCCATTAAAGTACAGACAACACAGGGCGAAATAATAATCGCAACCACATACCTACCCCCAAGAAGACCATCCCTCCCTATTGAAGACCTACTGAAACTAACAAATTATAATATTCCAATGTACATCCTAGGAAATTTCAATGCAAGACACCGCATTTTTAGCAACGGCAACAGTAACCAGAAAGGCATAGCATTGGAACGTATAATCAACACTGGCAGAATACTTCACCTGGGCCCGCACTTCACCACCTGGATGGGACCAAACGGCGTTTCAACACCCGACAAAATCTTCTGCAACAACAAGGCATTTCTTAACTACCACATAGAGCAAGGCCCCATCACCCCAAGCGACCACATTCCGATAATATTCACAATTTCCACCAGCCCAATTCAAACAAAAATACCACCAAGGCTCCAGATGAGCAAAACAGACTGGATGAAAATATAAGGAGTTGGAAAACTACCCTCAAATAAATTTAAAAGATGCAACTCTCGAGGAAATTGACGAAGAAGTAGACAAGCTACATAACACAATAAAACAAGCAATCAACCAGACAACCCCAATAACGTCATACAGAACCCTCCCGAGTAACAAACCCAACGAAGAATTAAAGAGACTACAAGTACAATATAATAACATTAGGACATTCATAGAACAAACTGGGCCCACTAGAGATCTACTCCGTAATATAAGAGAAATCCAACAAGGCTTACAAGAAGAGTACAGGCAAATTAATAACGAAAAATGGAACAATCTAATAAAACACATAAGACACCACAAAGGACTCAAAAAAATTCTGGCAAAAAACATCAACAAACTACTTGACACGAAAAAACAGACAATAAACTACATTAAAGACCAAAACGGACAAAAACTCTACACAGACCATGAAAAAGAAGAAGCCTTCAGAAGAGAATAGAAGATCTTCAGAATATCAGAACAAGAAAACGAAAGTTTTGACGAAGAACACGAGGAGTTAATTAATGACTGGCTAAGAGAACAAAGCAATAGATTGACTCCCTACCACACAGGATGTACTGCGCACATCATTGTCATTCCTAAAAATCCCATTTTCTTATAACGCTATACAACATTCAAATCCACCGCGCTTGTAGAACCTCAGAAAACGGGAAACATTGATAAAGGATAACTCACCTACTCAATGTTACTAGACCATGTGTTGTATTGTACCCAGGTACAGTTATATAATGTTAATTGTATGTATTCATAGCATTAAGGAGAATTCAGGGTATCCATAAGATGATTGGGAAAGTCCAGTTGAGCCGGACTAGTGTACTGTAGGACTAAGTGTGGATCATGGTTTTAAGGTCATACTATTTACGTCTGTGAACGTGTAGCGAACATAACTTGCACAGATATATGAAAATACATGAGAACAATGATCTGGAAAAGGGATAAAGGTATCAGAACTATGTGAAGAGTCGGAAGTGATCTAGAAACTATGCTTCAAAAAGAATATCTTGTATACCCACGCCATGAAAACACGACGCTCGGCTTTGTTTGGGTTGGCGCCTAGGCCGCCTCGGGTGTGCCGCGTTGATATTATAACCCAATGAATTTACCCACGAACTAGCAAACCAAGACCGTACCTTAGTGTGTAATTTAGGATTTAAACATGTGTTTATACGGCATGAGTGACAATATACCGAAAAGTGTTCAGGTGAAAACCATAAGAAATAAAAGAAAAAATTAAAGATTGGAAACTGTAGGCCTACGCGATGAGGAGCGGCGGGGCACTGCCCTCAGTACCCTCCGTTCTACCGTCACATCAGGTCAGTGTCCTATCGGGCTATATCCCGTCCTATAATTAAGGTTTATATAGAAGTTATTGCAGTTTAAAGCTTTGCTGGATATATAAGTGTAATAGTAATGTGTTAGGGGGTGTGATAACCGCCCGTCAGGCATTATTTCTGAGTACCCTCCGTTCTACCGTCACCTCAAATTCCATGCGGTCGGAGTGCCTTGCTGCCAGGCAGCCATTATCCCTATGAGCGTCCCAACAGGTGGTGACTACTCCGTGCTATGCCAATCCACTGTGAACCTGTGGATTTCCAGCACACCACTCCAAATGAGTAGTCACAAATAAGGAGACCGTGAGAAACTCTGCGGTCGTCACTTGGAGCGAACCTATAATACCAGGCGTAGAAATAGTACTGGTATGTCTCTGGGTGAAGCCCTCGTCTTTACCCACCGAGGGCGGTGTGCGAACGAGGTGCCTGTTGTGTATACCTAAAAGTTACAAGGAGTCCCATACCTGCAGGGGTGGAGTGTAAAAGGTGTGTTGAGATGGTGCTACTATGTATGATAACCGACGGTGCTATATTCCATACAGGTGGAGCAGTCTGATGTGTTAAGGGATAGTGTAAGAAGGAATGACCGAGGTAAGGAGGTCACAGATTGTTATGCAATAAGTATGTGGATGACACGCCATTAATGTAAGACGTCTGGTGCCCATCTGGGTAACCAACATTTTCGTTGTTCTTCTGAGGAAGACCCATTCAATTGTATGTTTTTTACCAGTATGCTTTATAAGGAATAAATTAATTAAGACATGTTATGGTTTCACCCTTCTTTCCCCTTATCGATCTGGTCAATGGAAAACCTAACCCAATGCCTAGTCCACTCTGCACGCTACCTAACGAGCTACATGCTGTCCAGAGGGGGTCTGGTGGCAGCGACCCTTAGAAATTAAGATTAGAGTTAAGTATTTACCCTTAGTATTAGTGACCCTCAGTCGGGCAGTACAAGGAAACGCAGAAAAACTAAGACCCAATAAATTCATAAATCATGACGAACTATAACACTGTCTTCGAAAATTAAAAGAAAAATCCCCTGGAATGAGCGGCCTAACCCGAAACATGTTATTAAACCTGCCCAGCAGACCAATGGAAGCCCTGATAAATATTTACAACTCAACCTTATCTGCTGGTTACTTTCCCGATGCCCTCAAGCGGGCAAAAATGATCTTCATTCCCAAAGAAGGCAAGGATCAAAAACAGATAATATACTACAGACCTATATCCTTACTGGAAATAACCGGGAAACTCTTGGAACGCATACTAAATAACAGACTGGATAAGTTCCTGGTTAACCACAACAAACTCAACCCAAGACAACATGGCTTTAGAAGAGGTAGAGGAACCCAAACGACAATAGCAATAATAACAAATCATAGAAAAGAAAAACAGCAAGGAAACCAAGTAAACATAGTGTTAAGAGATGTGGCAAAGGCACTGATTTCACCACATGGCAAATGCCATAAGTACAGATAGTTTTAGGTTTGGTTGTACTCCCATAAGGACCGTTAGGATGTGCATGTATTCTTGGGAATCTCCGCTCGTTCGGGATCCTTCGAAGGTTGCTGCCTTTCGCGAGTAGGACAGGGCTCTTTAGTTTAAAGCCAAACATGTCATTCCTTCGACTTGATGGGGTCTGTTCATCTACATCCTAGCTTGAGAAGTCTAAGTTAAATCTCAGTGGTGTCGAGTAAGCATTTGATCAGTCTCCTCTTTGAAATTTTGATATGAGAAACTGTATCTTCAGAGTGTGCATTGTGTAACAAATATTTTTGTTATGTATGTAACCCCATTTTTATGTTTTTTCTTTATTGTTACATTATTCTCCTATGTATGTGTAATTACTTATATTTTGTTTCCCTATGCCATGTTAAAACGGACTAATAGGGGGGGAAGGGTGTCCGTTTTAGCCGATTGTCCGAATTAACCGATTTAGGGGTTAATATTGCATTATACAGCTATGTGTATGTTTATTTGAGTATCCCATCATAAGAGTCCGTTTTCTCTCACTTCACCACTCCTGAGTCGTCCGTTTTCTCTTAATCATAGAGTGCACCAGAGACTGTTATATCTTAGTAGTGACACAGAATTTGATATTGCAACTGGGGTTGCAATTGTTGAGGCAACTTAGGTATGTCTGATTACAGTTGGAATATTCAAGATCCATTGTGAGTGATGTTTAAAGCTTCAACTGTCTTTATGGTTGGTAAAACTTGTCAAGTCTGTCAGTCTGAATGGCATGTGTGAGGCCTTGTGTTTGTACAACCGCTAAATATATATAAATACAATGTTATGATAATTATCAGAAACACATAGGCATAACGAGGTCTATTACAAAGTGATGAAAAGGATACTGTACAGTGGCTAGTCCACAAAACATGTAGCCATGTCTCTTTATTTGAGTTCCCCCCCCAAAGGAGTCCATTTTCTCTCACTTCAGGACGCCTGAGTCGTCCGTTTTCTCTTAATCTTAGAGTGCACCAGGGACTTTGTTATTTCTTAGTAGTGACACAGAGTTTGAAATTGCAACCCCAATTGCAACTGGGACAATCCCAGAACCAGAAATTTGATATGGACAGTTCAGATTTCGTCCGATTTATCCGAAATCCGGATTAAAGGGGTCCGAATTAACGAGGGTCGATTGAAGATTGGTTTTTTTTAGCTACCGTTTATACCATGTATGTAACCATTGTTTTTTTTTATTTTGTATGCTTTTGTACCAGATGCTTGTAATAGTCCTGATGTGTTTTACGAGTGTATGTAGTGTGAAACCGTGACGAAAGGTAACAGTTGTTTAAAGAATCTGTGTAATTACTGTACATGTTTAGCGAACATTACCGCTTAATAAGAATCTCGGGAAACGGGAGAGCTTTGTCATGGTCACGTTGGATGCTGATCTATTTGACTAATGATTCTTATTAAACTCCACGACCGCAAAACGTGAGTGAGTTAGTGATCCCTGAGAAGACGTGTTTTTCCCCATAGACGCTACACTTGTGTTTCCCTCCCAGAGTCCCGCCTTTGTGAAGACAGTTATCAATGCATTGTTTATTCCACTTTCTCCTGGGAAGCTCAATCTTGAATTAGTCTGTGTATATCAACTCAAGTAATTCGCCAGACCTTTGTCAACTGAGGGTCATCCTTGAATGAGTAACAGTCAGAGTTGTTTGTAATTATTGTCATT
>NW_024731640.1:0-21342 GCF_018991925.1 Homarus americanus | reverse complement strand
GTTTTCTATTAAACAATTTATTAATACCGAATAGGATGAAGTACATGATCGCCGATGGCCAGTTAGAAGCTTAAAATAATACATAGAAGTTATCGATATCAGGCAATTATCCCTATTTAGTTTAATGGCCAGGATTATATGGTCTACGATTAAGCTTTCACAAATCATCAGTCGTTTTAGTCAAATAGAGATAACTTTTTGGTTTTATTATTACAACTTAATTAAGATTAATTCGTATATGGTAAAATTTAGTGTTCCAGTTAAAACGTCGAACTCGTAACAATGGTTTTAAATTAGACAAATTTAGATCTAGGCGCGAAATTGGTAAACACTGGTTTGGAAACAGAGTAGTGGACGAATGGAATAAGTTACCAAATATCATCATTAACTCGAATACGCTGGATAGCTTCAAACATAGGTTGGATGCTTATATGAGCAATAGGGGTTGGGTGTAACTGGGACTGTCCAGTATGGCCCAATAGGCCCGCTGCAGTTTCCTCCATTCTTATGTTCTTATATGATGGTTAAATTATCCTAGAAGTAGGTTATGTTAGGTTAGGCTAGATTAGTTTAGATTAGGCTAGATTAGTTTAGGTCAGGCTAGATTAGGTTAGGTTAGGTTAGGCTAGATTAGTTTAGGTTAGGCTAGATTAGTTTAGTTTAGGCTTGATTAGTTTAGGTTAGGTTAGTTTAGGTGACATTTTGTACAAAGGTATTTATTTATATGTATATTTATGATCTACAGAGTCGTTTATGGCCAGTCAAAATTTTCCCCCAAAAGAGACATATATAGACGTTATCACTAATCGGTAATCATCCCTTTTTTCTGATTATTTAAGTCAATTATTTGTTAACATTTAGCTTAGAATAAGTAAATATTATAAAAAAACATTGAAAAACTCGCAAGTGACTTTGTAACATATAATTAAGTCGAGATGATAATACCAATACGACGTGCTGGTCAAGCTCCGAAAGAGTTGTCCGGGGGTCTAGCTAACCTCTGGTCGGGGCTTGACCGGCACGAAAAAAAAAAAAAAAACTTTTTACTATACGTGATTTTGGTGTCTTGTGGTGTAATGGTCAGCATGCTCGCCTCGCAAGCCAGTGGACCCGTGTTCGATTCCAGGCCATTGTGAAACTATAGGCATTTTTTTAAAGCCATTTACCTCTGTCTATCTAGCAGTAATTGGGAACTTGGATGTTAATCGATTTCCGCATCGTGTTCTGGGGTAATGGTTAACCAGTGCAGTTGGCGAGTTATCCGGTCATCTCATACTATTCCTTGACACTGGATCATGCAACTCGTTACCGTTGGGTGATGGTTGTTGTGTTGGTGACAGCTTCTACACCTTAAACTAATTCACTCCTTGGGTGGCCCTAGTGCCAGCCATCCTCGTACACGAGGGGCATCCATTATTGTTACATCATTAAATATGTTATAAGTATATACTACAGTAAGTATATAATATAAAAGACAAAGAACATCGTAATATATATATTTAGTTTCGGGGTTTATTTAGTTATTTATTACTTGTACTTATTACTGGTATTTGTTTTCTTATCTGTATAGTTTAAGTCTTTACTATTGTTTTGAGTAACTTTAGATTTAATTGTTTTTTCAGAAACTTTCGTTCACATTTACGTTGTTTAGAATATATCTTAATAATATATCACTCAAGATGATTATCCTGTATTTAAAACGAAAAAAAAATAATTACACTTAGGTAATATTTGTTAAGATTAGGTTAAGTTAGTTTAAGTTTTCTATTAAACAATTTATTAATACCTAATATGATGAAGTACATGATCGCCGATGGCCAGTTAGAAGCTTAAAATCATGCATAGACGTTATCGATATTAGGCAATTATCCGTATTTAGTTTAATGGCCAGGATTATATAGTATACGATTAAGCTTTTACAAATCATCAGTCGTTTTAGTTAGAGATAACTTTTTGGTTTTATTATTACAACTTAATTCAGATTAATTCGTATATGATAAAATTTAGTGTTCCAGTTAAAACGTCGCTTACTGTCATATGATGGTTAAATTATACTTTAAGTAGGATAGGTTAGGCTCGGTTAGGTTAGGTTTGGTTTGATTTGATTAGGTTTGGTTAGGTTAGGCTAGGCAAGGCTAGATTATTTTAGGTTAGGTTAGATTGTTAGGCTAGGCTAGATTAGTTTAGGTTAGACTTGGCTAGATTAGTTTAGATTAGGTTAAGTTAGGTCACGTCATTTCTGGTTACATTTTGTATGAAGGTATTATTTTTTTGTATATTTATGATCTACAGGATCGTTTATGGCCAGTCAAAAGTTTTCCCCAAAAGTGAAATAGAAGAAGAGGTCAACCCGTGTGCAGGTGGGTGGAGCCTTGCTGACGTCAGCAGGTAGACTCCCTCGCCTACCTCTCACCCCTTATAAACAGAACATTTTATGGTTCTATATACTATACTTTGTTATCTCAGTATCTCACATAGAAAATAATACTAATAGAGAGTTTAATCTTGCATATAACTTTAGCTAAGGACACCAGTCAGTGTGGTGGGTGATACACAGAAGGAAAGGTTAAAAGAAAAACAATGCATTTTAGTTAAAGTCATGTATTTAAATAACTGCAGCTTATGATAGTGTAATTACAATTATATATACAGTTGCCTACAGGAGTTCTTTTCCTCCCTGTTCGTCTATTATACTAATAATGTAGACATGAGGTGACAGGAGTTATGACTTCATATGATAAGTGTTAGTCACTGACAACAGATTATGGGGGGAGAGGGTAGTTAGGGCAGGTGATCACAGGTGCTGCCTTTCCCTCCAGGTGTGAGTGATGTGACAGGAGTTATGACCTCACAAGACAAGTGTTACCTTCACTGACACTTGTTTCATCAAAAGATAAAACACGTAGACGTTTACAGTCACCCATAGACTCACATTTATGATACAACAGTTGCAGAAGTGCATGCAACACACCTGGTTCCACATTGAGCTTAGACTCCAACGATGCAGTGTACTGATAGATGGGAACGGTAATAGACTTTTATCCGTCAAATAGCGATAAGCTTTCGGGGCTTAAGCTGCGAAAGGTCAGTACTCGACTGATATCCTCCTCACACCAGTATATTACAGGGACAGTTGAGAAAAAATTCACTTGAGAAGAGAACAAATAACTACTAAAAACATCATTAGTCGTAGCAGTAGCCTTAATAAAAGCATTTTCTCTTTGGCCATGCAAATAAATCATCTCCTTCTCCCATCCTCTTTTTTTATCAGTGAGAGGAACATCTCTCTCCCTCCTTACCTCATCCAGTTGACGTTGTAGATCCTCAGTGATCAGAACTGGTCTCTCTTCATCTGACTTGTCTGCAACTATTAATGTTCCTATGTCCAATAGGGCAGAGAGAGAGAGAGAGAGAGAGAGAGAGAGAGAGAGAGAGAGAGAGAGAGAGACGTAACTATGTACAATTGCCTACAGGATAATCTTTCCTCCCTGTTGTGCTCATTATATTAATAATGTAGACGTGAGGTGAAGTTCTTAGATAGGACTTGTTGTGCAAGAGATAGGAAACGTAGGACTAGGGTGTGTTTTCCTGGGGCTGGGATAGGGCATGTAGCTGAGAGGATAGATAGTCTTGTCAGGGGAAGGTACCAATCCAGAAGTGTGTCTTAGTGTAGGAGGCAACGACATAGCAAAGGTTAGGAGTGAGGAACTTTACAAGAGGTATAGGGAGCCGCTAGGGAAGGTTAGAGATAGGGGAGGGATCCCGATAGTAGTGGTGTCTTGTCTAGAAGAGGAGTTGGCGGTGAAAGGCTGTCCAAGGCAATTGCTATAAATTGCCGACTGGAAACAAAATTGTGAAAGCAGTGGTTGGGCAGTTGGGCATTCATTGATAACTGGCGACGATTCTATGGCAACGACTACCTGTACAGTCGTGACGGGGTACACTTGTCTCGCGCGGGGGTAAAGACGTTGTCTGCATCCCTGGAGGGTGAAATTGTCACTCCTAAGGGGAGGTTTCGCCAGTAGATAGAGGTCAAGGTAAGCGGGAGTAAAACAGCAAGCAGGTCCTGGGGAGTAGAATTGGTTACTCAGGACAATGGGTAAAACAGGACCAGGGAAGGGTAGGTTTAAATGTATACTATACAAACAGTAGGAACATTAGAAATAAAATAGACTTGCTGAGAGCAGTTGTATGTAACGAGAATGTAGACGTCATAGCACTCACCTAAACCTGGATGAATCTGGCGAGCAAGAACTTTTTATCTGAGTATCACATAGAAGGGTACAACCTTTTTCTCATGGGCAGGGAAGGTAGGAAGGGGGGAGGGGTCGCACTCTTCGTCAGGGATACATTAAAATGTTGCATTAATAATACAATAAAGGGGTGAAATAGGAACTGAATCTGTATGGGTAGAAATGGCAGAAGGAAGCGAAAAACTAATTATGGGAGTGATTTACAGGCCCCCAAGTCTTGGGAAAGAAGCAGCTCAGCCCATATGGCAGGAAATGAGTAGGACAGCATTATGGGGGTTTTCAACTTCAGAAATATTGACTGGGACAACATTATAGGTGACTATGAATCTGAAGACTTCCTAGACGCAGTACAGGACAATTTTTAAAACAACTAATTACAGAACCTTCTAGAGGTGACAATATATTAGACCTAGTATTAACAAATAAAGAAAATATTATCAGAGATATCACAATAGGGGAAGAACTAGGGAACAGTGATCACAGAGAAATCAGGTTTACCCTAAATTTGGAAACTAAAAATAATGACAATATGGTCAGAGTCCCAGACTTTCGATCGGCGGATTATGAGGGGTTGAGAAGGTACCTAGGTGAGGTCACCTGGGAACGGTTAGGTCAGTCTCCAGTAGGAATTGGTGAGGCCACCAGCGACACAACAGTCGATGACGACTATACTAAATTCACTAGTATATTATGTAAAGCACAGGAACAAAATATACCATACAGAAAAATTTGGTCAAATAAGAATGAGCTAAAGTGGATGACCAAAAAACTTAAACATGACATAGGAATAAAGAAAGATAAGAAATTTAAGGGAGGGGAGGAGCATCTCTGAGATAGGTATAATAAACTATCTAGGAATGTTAAGAAAAATGTACGGAAGGCAAAGAGGGCCTACGAAATCAGGATAGCAAGAGAATCCAAGGCGAATCCCAAGAGATTTTTCCAGGTATATCGGACAAAGGTCCAGGACAAAGTGCGGCCTTTAAAGTCACAGAGGGAGGAAGTTGATCGATGATAATGAAAAAATAAGCAAAGCATTAAACAGCTACTTCTTATCAGTTTTCACAGAAGAAATTCACGAGGAAACGCCAGAGGTGGAACTGATATTTAGGGGAAATGAAGAAGAGAAATTAAAGAATGTCACTATCAGAAAAGAGGATGTTCTTAAGAAGATAAATAAATTAAAGAAGACAAAATCCCCAGGGCCGGATGAAATTTTCCCTTGAGTTTTGAAAGAATGAAAGGAACAAATTAGCGGACCCTTCGTAAATCTATTTACAAAATCATTAGACACCGGAGTTGTGCCAGAGTTGTGGAGACAGGCAAATGTAGTACCCATATTCAAAAAGGGAGACAGAGCCTCAGCGTCAAATTACCGGCCGATTAGTTTGATGTCAGTAGTGGGAAATTTCTTGAATCGATTATAGCAAATAGCATCCGATCGCATTTAGAGAAAAACAAATTAATCTACGACTCTTAACATGGATTTACAAAGGGAAAATCTTGTCTTAACAAATCTGCTGATGTTTTTTAGGAAAGTCTATGAGGTAGTAGATAATGACGAAAATTACGATGTTATTTACTTAGACTTTAGCAAAGCGTTTGACAGAGTACCACATCAGAGGCTTCTGAGAAAAGTTAAGGCTCATGGTATCGAGGGGAAATTTTAAATTGGATAAAATCATGGCTCACCGATAGAACATAGAGGGTCAGCGTAGATGGTTTTAATCTGAGTGGGACTGTGTAACTAGTGGGGTTCCCCAGGGGTCAGTACTGGTCCCACTCTTGTTCATTATCTACACTGTAGATACTGGGGTCAACAGTGACATAAGCAAGTTTACGGATGACACCAAAATAGGGCGGCAGATTAATTCAGGGCAGGATGCAAATGCACTACAGGAGGATTTAAATAAACTGCAGGAGTGGTCAGAAAAATGGCAGTGCAGCGTATTTAATATTGGAAGAACAAATACTGTCAACGTATACAGCCTTAACAACATCAACCTAGAGAAGTCGACTTGTGAAAGAGATTTAGGGGTACTCGTAAGCCCGGACCTTCGGCCTAGAAAACAGTGCGTTAATGTTCGAAATAAGGCAAACAGAGTATTAGGTTTTATATATAGAAGTGTAAGTAATAAGAGTGCGGAGGTCATATTGCAATTATACCTTGCGCTAGTCAGGCCGCACCTCGATTATGCTGTTCACTCCTGGTGCCCTTATTATAGAATGAATATCAATTCACTGGAGTCGATGTAGCGAAGAATGACGAAAATTATTCAGGGACTTAGAAACCTTCCATATCAAGATAGGTTAAAGAAACTAAACTTGCATTCCCTAGAAAGACGAAGAGTGCGGGGAGATATGATAGAAGTATTTAAGTGGGTGATATAGTTAAAGTTCTTATAATATCCGAGCAGGATAGGACTCGTAGCAACGGATTTAAGTTGGATAAGTTTAGGTTTAGGAGGGAGATAGGAAGGAACTGGTTCACAAATAGGGTGGTGGACGAGTGGAACAAGCTTAGCAACTTTGTAGTAAGTGCTGGAACGCTGGAAAGTTTTAAAAGGAGGCTAGATAGATTCATGGAAGATATAGGGTGGTTGTAACTCCTGACAGGAGCTGCCATGCACATGACAACCGGCCTATTGCAGACTCGTTATGTTCTTGTGTTCTTATAACCTCACATGACACGTGAGCGATATGGGTTGGGTGTAAACGGGCAGCCTAGTATGGGCCATTAGACCCGATGAATGTTTCCTCCATTGTTATGTTCTTAATGAGAGGAGGAGAGGGAGTGGGGAAAAGGGGAGAGGAAGAAGGGGGAGTGCCCTGAAAATTTATTACCAGACTCTGATAGATTTTCCAATTCATTACACAACACTACCACGGCACAGTTTTATTTGCTTCTGACATTATTTACCGAATCTCTAGTGTTAAACTTATGGTAAATTTGTGAAAAATATATAAAATTCATAATCAATAGTTATCAAACTACTTTTACAATGGACTGCAGTTTCTGTCCGCCTCTGGCAGCTGTTCAATGCCCACCGAGCATATCCAAGCATTAGCAGTATTAATGTTGTCTTTTCTCTTGAAGAGGTTAACCCACTGTATCTTAGTTCTTCATCTTTAGGACGTGTATGGAAGTGTATATTCCCCTCTCGTTTGAACCAAGAATTACACCCAAACACAACACAATTAGCGGGCATTATGTGACTGAGGACACCGGGTCTCTCGACCTCTCTACCAGTGACGTCATGCTCGAGCTGGGTCGCATTTTGGCTCAGGTCTGGGACGCCTCCTCTTCTATAGAGCTTAGGCACACCCTTACCCACCACCTCTCGCACCCATTATCACTCACACACGGTTTGTCTCTTGTTCTCTCACCTTTCCACACTCAAGCTGATTGTCTCATCCATTTCAACTCTCATGTTTCGCATATCTCACTCTTCCCAGCTCTCACTCTTAACGTCTCTCCATCTCATTGTCTCTCCGTCCCAAAGTATCGCTCAGTCCTAATGTGTTTGTTTATAACTCTCTCTCTCTCTCTCTCTCCCGTTACTTGCCATCTCAACCCTAAACAACGTCTCTTGATGTTTCACCGTTTTTATACACCAAATTTCACTGATGACGTAATATTAGTTGTGTCGTCACAGAACGAAGAGTGTCACCCAAATAACATGGTAATTACCGGGTCTCATTTTCTCGCGTCAGGTAAAAGAAGAGGATGATGAATTTGTACTGACACGAATGTAAGAAATGAATAGGAGGGGAAGGTAACAGAGGGACGTATTTACCTGTGGGTCAGAAGGGTGAGGAGGTGGACGGTTAGCGCTTGGCGATTGTTAGTGTTCTGAATAAAAAAAAAATTATAATTACAAGTTGCCTTTAAACGACGATAAACTGCAGGTACAGATTTTCTAGTCTCACGGATATAAACTGTATATTTTGTAAAGATTAAAAAAACACGTGAGAAGGTTTGTCGGGTAAGAAATGCTGGAAGAGATTAGTGTAAGAGTTGGGTCGTGACTCAACTTCTTAGTCTGGATGCTGTTTGTCTCCATTCAACCTCCTTGGTGTTTGTATTTATAAGGACACAGGTCATTAGTTATTAAGGATCACCTGAAGAATCTCCACTCCAGCAGCTTATGTCACCTAAATATTAACCACCCTAATACTATTTGGGGGGATGAGATGAGAGGGTTAGATTAGGTTAGGTTAGGTTATGTTTGGGTAGGATAAGTTAGGCTAGGTTATGCTAGGGTAGGTTATGCTAGGTTAGGATAAGTTAGGCTTGGTCATGCTAGTTTACGATAGGTTATGCTTGGTTAGGATAATTTAGGCTTAGTTATGCTAGGTTAGGTTATGTTAGGATAGGTTAAGTTATGTCAGGTTAGGATAGGTTTGGTTATGCTAAGTTAGGATAGGTTAGGTTACGCTAGGTTAGGATATGCTAGGTTAGGTTAGGATAGGCTAAGTTATGCTAGGTTAGGATAGGATAGCTTATGTTAGGTTAGGATAGGTTCAGTTAGCTTAGGGTGGTTGATCTTCTGGTGATAAAGGTGCTGGGGTGGAGATGCTTCAGGTGATCCAATGTAAACACGCTGGAAGAGCATTGCGGAGATGAAGGGGAACTGATTTGAACGAAGGAAAGATTAATGTAACAACAAAATCAATGTTGACGCGTTTGGTAAATATTGGTCCAGTAAGTTGTGAATTCTCTTCATATATGGAGGAGAGAATATGGTCGTGAAATAAGTTATTTTCCTGTAAACTAAAGTTATTTTCCCTGTAAACTAAAAGAATGACAAATGTGAAAACGTTCAGCGATGTGAGAAGAAATAAAATGAAACTGAAAATAAATTACAGTTATCTTAAGTGTGTGTGTGTGTGTGTGTGTGTGTGTGGTCATATTGTATCACGCCGTAAGGGTGCCGAATCATTATTAGTGGGAGTACAGTACAGTACAATCCGGCCAGAGAGGCCATCCCGATGTGTGCCAGTAAGTTGTGCACCCAATAAAAAATGATTCGGCACCCTTACGGCGTGATACAATATGACACGGGTGCCAAATAATTTTTAGGTGGGTGTACTTAGATGGTCTGAAAATAAGACACGTGTAAATGTGTGTATATATAGACCATCTGTACCTGTGTCAGTCCACAACCAGGTGTTTCCAATTAAGGTTTTCTGTCTTAGGTCTTCCTTGGCCAGTCTCGTCTTTCTACTAAATATTTGGACGTTGTTTTGTTTTGTGTTAGTCTCGTAAGGGTCTCTCTTGCCCCGCCCACTCTTATCTTATTTCTTCAATTCTCTAACTATAGTTTGAGATATCAACCTTTCACGTTAATTTCATCTCCTTTATATGTTAAACGAATGTGTTTAAGTAACTCGCAGTGTATTTATTTATTTTCTAAATGACCATCACGTTCCACAGGTCAACATCAGCAGCCCGGATTTGTCATATAATATTTAAAGTCAAAGATCATGAGCGTGAACTCTTTTACAATATTGTTCCACACGACATCTTAGCTTCATTTTACTGATTCTCAAGAGGCGACACAAGATAACCGGGATACGCATAATCCATGTCTGCCTCCCATCCCAATTATGGACTCAAATTTCGGGAATGTCTGGAACAGATTAAGGATAACATAAGAACATAAGAATGGAAAAAACTGAAACGGGTCTATTGGCCTATACTATAAGCAGTCCCGTTTACACCTAACACCTATCGCTCCTATATCTGTCTAACCTGTAATTGAAGCTCCCCAGCGTGTTCGAGTATATGAGGTGTGAACTAGGGATACGGATATTTAGGCAGTGATGTGTCATACAGGTGCGACACATGATAGTTCTCATTAGTGGAGAGTGGGAGGACCAGCAGGTAGTGGCGGGGGACACTGAGCTGATGTAGTAAATTTGGCAAGACACTGCTTCCTGTCTACTGCTCCTTGCCCTCCCTTTTCTTACTGCTCCTTGCCCTCCCTGCTCCTACGTATGTCTTCCCTCCCTGCTCCTACTCCTTGTCTTCCATGCTCCTACTTCTGTTTACTCCCTGCTACTTTATATGCTGTCACAACCTTCCTAAAGACACATAAAACACTAGCTCCAAAAAATATCCCCTCCGTAATGATACTTTCTGGAATGAATGTAGCAAACTGAATAGGGTGCAACACGAAACCAAACCAGATGACAAAGAGTTTTTATAATTAATGAATAGACAATATTAGGTGAATATTTTTTTTTGTAGATTTAAAGAAGCTTATTCATGTTGGCATATGTATTGAATGCAAATGTGAAATTGAATAACTAATACAGTAGAAAGAAGAAACTTAAGACTAAAGCTGATAAGATGAGAATTATTCAATTATAAGTTTGTGCGAGGATTATTTGACGGAGTTACTGTTTTAATTATTTTCCCTGAGGTATTTCTGAATTGCTTTCCGAAATTCATCATTTATTTTTTTCATCTTCGATTGCTTTTATATATTATTTGCTTGTTTTTTGTAAGATTTTTGGGGGTTTTCAGTAATTTTGATAACTAGTTTTATTGTTTATATTTTAAGTTGACTTTTTGTTTGAATAATTAGTGTTAAACTTACTAACCGATTAACGTATCGTATTATTCCTAGTCTAACTTGATCAACATCAGTCTCAATTTATACTACAATGGGGGTATAACGAACGGATCCTACTATGAATATTCCTAAAACGAACGGTTTTACCTATAAAATTGAGAATGCTATAGCGAACGAAACTCCTACAACTAACATTATTTAAAAAAAAAAATTTTTTTTTTTTTTTTTTTACTAATTTGTTTTTTATTACAAGTATTACTGATATTCTGTATTTCAGGGGTTTAGATGCATATTTATGCACTTTTTTAAAATTTTTACAATTTTATATTATATTTTTCAGTGTTAAGTGGTTGTATTTGGGGGCCTGGAACGGATTAACCCTATAATGAACGAATGCTATAACGAACAAAGTTCTAGAACCAATTAGATTCGTTATAGCATACCCCACTGCTATCAGGTTTAATTCTCCTCTGCATCAATCTGAGATCATTATGGACACAGATACATCCCGCAGTAAAAGTTGTTTGTTGCCTGAAACGAAGTGGATTTATTTTTTTTTTGTACCTTCCCGTTAGTGTTCTTCATTAGATAGAATTCCTGATGAACTGGTTGTCTGTTTTGTGAAGTCTACGAGAAGTGTAGCTCACAACTCCATCTTTTATACTCAGGTTGAGATTTATTCCAAACTTTTATTTCTCCGTTTTTATTTCACTCAAATAAATGACTTTATCATTATGTGGCTTCTATCTTTTCGTGGGTTAGTCATGTCATGAGTATTTGTTGGCTTCACTGAGTGTGTTTTTCATCAATAACGGATTTTTTCTACTATGATTTAATACAACCATTGACTAACTTTTGGTTACTCTTGAATATTTAAGTTCGTTTTGTTAGCATGGAATTTTTCTCGCTTATCAGTGAGGTAGTTGAGTGAGGACTGTTCTTCACTGTCTGATTATGCTGTGCTTACTGCGTGTGTCAGACACCGCCAACACCACAGTCGCCGCCGCCTTTGTCTCCTCCCCTTCCTCCTTCTCCTCCTCCCCCTCTTACTACAGTCTCCGAACTTCCATTACGCTATGCTTAAATCTCTGCTGAGTCAGGAGTCATAGGCCATTAATGCCAGTTTTCATCATCATCAGTGAAACATAGAACAATTTTCTGGTTATAAATCTTCTCTCCATCACTCACTGCCTTTAGTCTCATAATATCTTCGTTTTTCTACCTCGGTCTACTTCTGCTTCAGATGATTAAGCCTTATTGGTGAATATTTTGGTTGCGTCTAGATAAGGTGGAATATAAAGACGTTCTGGGTATTTTCAAAGCCTTTTACCTAAATCTGGTACCACTCACATCGTTATCTTAATGAGGATAGGATGTCGTTCAGGGATGAGAGCCATATCGATCATTGTGGTTCATACTGGAGAAAAAAATGGTCCTCGACATGCTACACCTGCCTTAATTGGGTTGTCAAATATCTCTTGTACCTGAGCCGGGTATATTAATTATATTTTACAGTACAGCTGAAGCTTCCTGGTTCTACCGACTCACTCGTAGTTAACCTGTGTGTTTACTACTGTCAGTCTCACTTTTGTACTGTAACTTTGTTGAAATTTCTTGTTAAATGACCCCATCTTCCTTGTCGTTATATATTGTTATATATTATATATGTGCAGTCCACACCACTCATAAGCCACACAGACTGGCTGGGTCCATCCCTCCCTCACCTTGCGAAATATACAAACCAGACAATTAATCAGTGGTCAGCCAAAGTGTAAAGTCAACACCTACTTCTAAACTCATTAGCATAGATTGGTTTAAGAAAAGAAAACAAAATTTAAGTTCGTAATTTCGAGGCCGCTCTGTGTGGCTTATAAGTGGAGTGGACTGTAACTCTTATGCCGTCTGTATATTTTCAGCTTATGACTACTGAATTTGTGAAAGGAACCGTTAATTATTATTATTATTATTATTATTATTATTATTATTATTATTATTATTATTATTATTATTATTATCATTATTATGAATTTTATCCTTAGTAATACAAGTAAAAGGATTATGAGTGTTAGTATGTTCACCTTTATTCTTAAAAAAACACACACACAGGCGATGGTCCTTACCTTCATTATCAGCAAAATTTAACTGTGAAAAGTAAAATGAATGAATATATTACACGATTAAACCCAAATAACCGGACACTAATTATTCAGAGCAACATCTCGTACATGGAATATGACTTTTGTTAAAATTTAAAAGACTTTAAAAAGGTGAAAAATCGAAATACATTAAAACAATTCAACATTTAAGTTTGTATTTATGGAGTTCTCTGGCGTTATTTGTTTTGTTGTTGTCCCTGTGTTGTGGGTAGTGTTGTTGGTGTTGTGGGTAGTGTTGCTCGTACAAAAAAAGCTATCTACCCACCTGGGTTCGATGTGTCTGGAAATGAACCCAATGTACAGCAGTTTTGGTTCGGTTGATTCACAAATAGTGATCAGAATTGTTCGTCATTGTGTCATATTTTATCAACGATAAATGGGACAAATAGTTTTTGTGTGTGTTCATTGTGTTACCTGTACATTGTGTTACCTGTGCGTGATGTTACCTATACATTGTGTTACCTGTGCGTGATGTTACCTGTACATTGTGTTACCTGTACATTGTGTTACCTGTCCTTGATGTTACCTCTACATTGTGTTACCTGTGAAGGGGATTTTACCTGAGTAGGGTTGTTCTCTTTACCTACAATTCTTGTGTTTCTCTCTCCACAAGCTTGTACACTGAGTTAAGCTTGTTATTCTATGTATTATTATCACCGCGTCCGTTTTACTGTATTGTTTTATTTTCATCATTAATTTCACTTGTTCTGACGAGCGTCCTCCGTCGATCACATAACTCGTCATCAGCGGCTCCATTACTCCCTCACATCCTTCCTCATCACCGTCACGTGTTTCACCATTAGCGGTAATATTATGCTCACACACATCTCTCTCTGACGGCTATCATTGTTGTGTTACTCCGCGTCAACACTAGTATGTACAATCAAAGATAAAAGTCGTGTCGCGGTTTGTCAGAAGATTAAATATAACTCGTGAAACATTATGAGAGCCCCACCACAAGGCAGAGCGCACCAAAAGTTTTAGCCCTTCGGCATATGTTTTCACCAAATTTCACGACACAACTTTTGTCTTTCATTGTACACGTGTGGACAAAATGACCTGGACATATGACAGTATGTACTTGAGGATCATTAGGTGAAGAGGATTGGAGTTTTAACGTATTATATCAGATTTTTTTTTGTGTTAAGAGTTTTGTTCTTCTATTTTGTGGTTCCGACATAATAGGTGATGAAGAGCAGCGTTGTTAGATATAAATCAATCGTATATATGACCCAGAGGATGATGCCAGATATTGCCAAGTGTTCAGACAATTTTGTCCTCAACTGTACATCTTGCTCACTGCGACAACCTGTGATACACTATTATTGTTCATCTACATCTAGGAAAATAAACTGAATATTTGAATGTCATTGATGTTGACGATTTACCAGTCATAAGTTATGGTGTCAGTCATTAATAAGAAGAATATCTCTTAATTCATATTGTATTGATAACAATTAGACAATTTTCGTAAACAACGTTAAGAAGTAAATTGCAGCAGCAAACATTCGCTGGCGGATACAACATCTCTCCCTCATTCACTCCCACAACAACAAACTTGACTGAGGCTTTGATGAACTATTGACCCAAAATTGTGCAAGTCTCGTTACCTTTGACTCCTGTGAAAATGTTAAAAAAATATTAAATCCAATTTTATCTGTACTGATGTTTGGGGCCGTAGCAAGGTATCTTTGTATAAACTTTCATGTATATTAATAAAGAGAAATTGTGAGACTAAATCCCCGAATCTCTTAATATACGCATATGGGGTGTGTGAACTTTGACCTCCGGGAATGGAATATCCAGAGGAGAGTGCGTGAGTAAAGCGACTTGTTTTATTCCCTGTTGTCCAGACAAGAGTCTCTGCTCATGTGGTCCTGAAACAAGAACTGCTCGCTGTTATTTGAATTCTTTAGTCTGTGTAACAATATCTCGAGCTGTGGTGTCAGGTATCACCCACTGACGTTATTTCCATTTCCGTTTTCGTTTCTTTTTGTTTTATTTGTCGTCCGTATTTCTATATATTTCTCTTAACTGTCTGGTGTTTCTTTACAGCGTTTTGTTTTCATTCGTCAAGTTTTACGTCCAGACGTCATCCATGAGGAAGCTTATAGGTCCACTCCAACTGTACAGACACTCAGTAACTACAAGCACACAAGAGATCGTTCAAAGTTAAGTTAGTCACATATAACTTCCCCCTTAGTAAACAATCAACTCCCTGAACAACCCAAACAGTAACAACTATTATGGCGGCCCCACTCAGGTGTTCCTTTATTAGTGTTAACTTTATTGTGACTTCAAACAATTATCTGGTTTTTCGAAGAATTTATAACTAGAAATGTATCTTGTTAATTTACAGTGCAGCTTGTTCATGATAATATGTGATGAATACAGAAGATATTCATATTTATTCCAACGATTTTTGACACTGCAATTAATTCTATACACTGTCTGTTTACCCAGTTGATTAAAGCTGAGTTTTGTTGGTACTGAGTTTGTTGATAATTATTATGTGGAGAATTATTACTACCTTAGCCTGTTCTCCCAAGGTGGAGGAGGCGGTGATGAGAGGGAGGTAACTGAGGCGATGAGAGGGAGGTAACTGAGGCGATGAGAGGGAGGTAACTGAGGCGATGAGAGGGAGGTAACTGAGGCGACGAGAGGGAGGTAACTGGGGCGATGAGAGGGAGGTAACTGAGGCGATGAGAGGGAGGTAACTGGGGCGATGAGAGGGAGGTAACTGGGGCGATGAGAGGGAGGTAACTGGGGCGATGAGAGGGAGGTAACTGGGGCGATGAGAGGGGAGGTGCTTTAAGGGCGATGAGAGGGAGTTAACTGAGGCGATGAGAGGGAGGTAACTGAGGTGATGAGAGGGAGGTAACTGAGGCGATGAGAGGGAGGTAACTGAGGTGATGAGAGGGAGGTAACTGAGGTGATGAGAGGGAGGTAACTGAGGTGCACGTAGATCCACGAGACTCCTACTCCCCTTTTGCCCCTACTAATTCCCTCGCTCCTCCTACTACCTCCGCCCCTCTTACTCTCCCCTGCCCCTTCCTACTCCCTCCGCCCATCCTCCCTCCGCCCCTCCTCCCCTTTCCCCTACTCCCCCCGCCCCTCCTCCCCTTTCCCCTCCTCCCCCCGCCCCTTCTCCCTTTCCCATCCTCCCTTCCCCCTCCTCCCCCCGCCCATCCTCCCCCCACCCTCCTCCCCTCATACATCTCCCCCACCCTCCTCCCCCCCGCCCTCCTCCCCCCTCCTTCCTCCCTCGCCCCTCCTCCCCTCCGCCCCTCCTCCCCCCGCCCTTCTCCCCCCACCCTCTCCCCGCTCCTCCTTCCCCCCCGCCCTCCTCCCCCCGCCCTCCTCCCCGCCCTCCTCCCCCCGCCCTCCTCCCCTCTCCTCCTCCCCCCGCCCTTCCTCCCCACACCCTCCTCCCCCCACTCCTCCTTCCCCCACCCTCCTCCCCGCCCTCCTCCCCCCCCCTCCTCCCCCGCCCTTCACTCCCCTCGACCCTCTCCCCTCGCCCCTCCCTCCCCCCCACCCTTCCCTCCCCCCGCCCCTCCTCCCCCCAGCCCCTTCCCTCCCCCACCCCTCCTCCCCCACTCCTCCTTCCCCCGCCCCCTCCTCCCCACCCCTCCCCTCCCTCTCCCCTCCTCCCCCCCCACCCCTCCCCCTTGCCCCTCCCCCACCCCTCCTCCCCCCACCCTCCCTCCCCCCCGCCCTCCCTCCCCTCTCCTCCCTGCTCCTCCTCCCCCGCCCCTCCTCCCCCCCCACCTCTACCGACGCTCACGAACTTATACTCACGGGGTTTTCCTCCAAAGTTCCTTCTATTCCTTCTCCTGACGTAGTGACCGTAGTTCTGGTCGGTCTCCTCCCTATCTCCACCAGTCCCGGAGTTCCACGTAGAGAACATTCCCTCGGCAAATCATTGTTTACAATAATACAAACTTTTTGCTCTAACTCAATCAGTATTGTTGAGTATTTATCATTACGTGAAGTAAATCATATTATAAATTAGCTATTATCTTGTCAAGTGAGATGTTGAGCTGATAGTTATATTTTCCAAGAGTATATCATTAATGCTATAAATATACAGTTCATATAATACATTTAGTCGATAAGAAGAATAAAAGTTAGTTATCAATAGACTGTTCTGTACATCAGTGATTGTAATGGAA
The DNA here is from genome assembly GCF_018991925.1 of Homarus americanus. Classification (NCBI taxonomy): domain Eukaryota; kingdom Metazoa; phylum Arthropoda; class Malacostraca; order Decapoda; family Nephropidae; genus Homarus; species Homarus americanus. The sequence continues at coordinate 4,177 of NW_024731640.1, read as the reverse complement.
TATAAGTATTAGATATATATTGTCGATGTAATATTCTAGACCATTGTGTATTATGAATATCACCCGTGAGTGGGCAGACCTTAGCAGCCTTGCCAATACAGGCGGACTAGGTTCTTTTTATTTGTTAATCATGCTTCGACGGTATGCAGTCATTTCACCGTTATTGTATAAGTAGCATATTGTATAATATACTGTATATACCAACAATATCTATTTCCATGTAACTGTTTTTGGTTACAATTATTTTCAATAAAAAATAAGTTTTTATTTTAATTCAGCCTTATCAACAGTGAAAATAATGGATAGTAATATGGGAAAAAACGTGTAAATAGTATCTTGACATATACAGTAATATAGAGCATAAGGTTAGGGGCAGTAAAGACACGCATATAAAATTACAACTCTTAGGCAGTAGTGTTATTTGAAGAAAAATTATTTTAGTTTTCATTTACATTTAATATTATTCTTTCATCACAATTATACATTTAGATATGTGTTCGTCGAGAGAAGTATACAAGTTGTAACAGTTCTCCCTGTAAAACTCTTAAGTCGCCCGTGAACATTTTCTCTTTACCAACGAAATATTGCTAGTAGGTTTGGAGTAACTGTATTTGCAATTTGATGGAAAAGTAATTAACATACAATATTTTATAGCGAAGAGGATGAAAGTGACTTATCCAATAAAGTACTTGTAATTATGAGGACATGTAATTGAAAGTGAAAGTGTCATTAGGTTATTAACTGTCTATCAGATCTTCAAACGTGAGGTAGAGATTTATGTACTGTATACACCATTTTATGATTCTGTCCCGTCGTCTACCATTCAAAATTAATACCCACTGAGTTCAGGTTGCTGCTACCACTACAATAACATCTGTGGGAAATCGTTGATCGATTCAAGATTTAAGGTAAAGCGAAGATATGATTGTTGGCGATGGATTTTCCATGATTAAAGCTTTTGGTGTATCCTTATAGGGTTTTCACATGTTTGGGGATCAGTCAGGTGAAATTCATGCCCAGTTTGCTGACTCTGATGTAACTTGACGAAGATATACGTACGGAAGATGTTCTTTTTTCCCTTCCTCAAAGAATGGGTTGCTTTGCACACACCTAACAACCCTCTTAGGTAAAGGATAGACTCATCCACCCTGAAATTAAAACCTCACTCCTAGCATCCACGTTCAAGAAAGCTCTTTCCTTCATGAGCTTTTTCAGTGTTGTTATCACGGAGCTTTAAATTTAATTCCGAAATGAGTTTTGATGGCTGGGGTTGGTGGCGCAACCTTGTAATCCGGCGACTCGGAGGCCTGGGCCAGGGACGGCTTGAGGTGAGGATCACTGGTGCGGGACTCCCCATGTTGAGTGGGTGTCCGCACTAAGCTCGGCATCAATATGGCCACCCTTGGGTAGCTAAGGGCGTCCAGGTTGACTAAGGAGGTGTGAACCGGGCCAGGGGGGAAACCCAGCAGCCAAAAGCACCTGTGTCGAGCAGTAGTGGGATCGCGCCCGTGAGTGGGCGGCCCGTAGCACTCCCCAACCACCCAGCTCTAAATGGGTACCTAACTTTACATTTGGGAAAGTGAAGGCGGGAGAGTTCAGTGCCAGCCACGGTGTCTCCTTGAATACCACAGGCTTAGTTTAGAGTGTGTTGTATGCACAATGTCCCTAGAAAGCAGTCATGATTATAAGAACCAATTTCGTCTTTCACTGCTTTTGAAGGCTATTGACTTAAGGGGATGGGGGGGGGGGAGTGAAAGGCGTGGCCTAGTAGGGCGGACAGGTGTAACGCTTGTCATTAATTAATAAAGAGCTTGTAAGCTGGTAAGATTAATTCGTCGAGGAATACGTCTCCTTTGTGAGTCAGCTTATTCACAACTTGATAACTCGGTTAAGCGCGATGTTTCCAGAAGTTGCTAACCATGTTAACAAGTTTAGCAAAGACGGTGACTATCGTGAGTGACTTTGGCTCCTCCTCGATAACAAAAGTCAACTTGTTATCTCAGCGTTCACGTAGAGCGGGGAATCATTAGTTTAGGCATAGCGGGTGTTTCACATAGTGTATGTGTCTTAATATAGGCATAGTTTATGTGAGTATATGTTTGTTAGCATAGCATGTGTGTCTCAGTGTTGACATGCCGAGTACATATCAGTTTTGGCATAGCGTGTGTAGTGCATTCCAGAGGCAGGCGAAGATTTACATCCTCAACTGACTGGGTTTCGTGTGTATTCCAGTACAACAACGAGCATTGCCCAGCGTGCTTGTTCAGTTTACCTTCATCGCTCTTTAATAAGTGGGAACAACACAAGAGGCGGTTTTCTGTACAGTCTTACAACACCAGTGACGATCAATCCTGTGTCGTCCAGGGCAGAGTTGGATTCTGACATCAATTATACAGACATTTCACTCCACCAATTCTATTTATCTCATTCCACTCTTAGGTAAGGTGGATCAAAGGGTATAGAAACCTAGAAGGGGGAAATAACATTGGTGGAAAGCTAGAGTGGAAACCGACAGGAAAATACCTCCCCCTCCCCACAAAAATATTTAACACACGGGTAGAAAAATCAACACACATTGTATATATCCTGACTTTACACATGTAGTATACCAAGTGAATCTATAACACCCACGGAGATTCACAACACTTCAAACTAAACTATCTTACAAAACCTAACGTGTCCTTAATTAGATCAGGTTGGGTATAGTGATTCTATTTCATCAGGTGAGGGCTGGGAAGCCTTGTGTTCTCCCGTTAAAGGACTAGCTTGTTACCTATGCCTCTAAACCTTTTTTAAAGCACAATTATGATTAGATTAGGTTAGGTTAGGTTAGGATAGGATAGGTTAAGTTAGATTGGGTGAAGTATGGTTAATCCGTGAATTAAAAATTTTTTTTATCTTCGTTTCGTTAATCTGACAATTTATTTTCGTGGGAGTATCAACAGCAAGAAGCACCAGGGTTGTATGCAGAGATGGGGGCCACAAGCATAATGAATTAACGAGCTTCAAACACTAAACAACCTTGAATGACAGAACACAAACGACACAATCTCTTCCCCTGATAACACTAATTACTAAAAAAAAAATATACCAGATTAAACTCTTCTTATACACAGGAAGAGCCAAGAGTGTTTAAAGGAAGTTAGTTTGATTTTCTATAATATCAGTAAAATCGATTCTAACATTACAAAGTTGTTTATCCGTCAAAGACTTTTTATGCATTTTATAATTTTATATTTATTCCCCGATATCCTGAGTATGTCCATTCGTGTGTTCGGTTCCGTGTATGATCATGTGTTATTGTGTTCGTGTGTCGTCCGTAGGTTCGTGTGTTCATCTTTCTAGGAAGGAAGTTTAACCCTGACAGCTTGAATAAAGGACCCTGGCAAAACTTTGTACCTGACATGACCCAACCTAACCTAAACACAATTTAAACTAAACTGAACAGGACTAAACCATGCTGCTATCTATCTAAATTTTGTCAAGCTCAAATAATCCTTGTCACCACTGTCATACACCCATCAACCCACAGTCATACACCCACCAACCCACAGTCATACACCCACCAACCACAGTCATACACCCATCAACCTACAGTCATACACCCACCAACCCACAGTCATACACCCACCAACCCACAGTCATACACCCACCAACCCACAGTCATACACCCACCAACCCGCAGTCATACACCCACCAACCCGCAGTCATACACCCAACAACCCACAGTCATACACCCACCAACCCACAGTCATACACCCACCAACCCACAGTCATACACCCACCAACCCACAGTCATACACCCATCAACCCACAGTCATACACCCATCAACCCACAGTCATACACCCATCAACCCACAGTCATACACCCATCAACCCACCCATCAACCTACAGTCATACACCCATCAACCCACAGTCATACACCCACCAACCCACAGTCATACACTCACCAACCTACAGTCATACACCCACCAACCCACAGTCATACACCCACCAACCCACAGTCATACATCCATCAACCCACAGTCATACACCCACCAACCCGCAGTCATACACCCAGCCACGGTCATACATCCATCAACCCACGGTGCTGCCCACATCAACCCCACAGTCATACACCCATCAACCCCACAGTCATACACCCACCAACCACAGTCATACCCACCAACCCCACAG
>NW_024731639.1:10000-12707 GCF_018991925.1 Homarus americanus | reverse complement strand
GGTACACACCGCCCGTCGCTACTACCGATTGAAGGATTTAGTGAGGCCTTCGGACTGGCGCTCTTGGATTGTCGGCCCCGTTGCCCGCGAGGGTTTTCTGGGGTCGTCGCCTCGAGCTGACGGAAAGATGTCCAAACTTGATCATTTAGAGGAAGTAAAAGTCGTAACAAGGTTTCCGTAGGTGAACCTGCGGAAGGATCATTAACAGAGAGAAAGAGAACGGGGCGCTCTTAAAACTACTACTACTCTCCTGATTTGGGCGGTCTCGGGCTCTGCTCTGGCAACTCCAGCAGCGAAGAGGACAATCCCGGCCCCCGCACCAAAAATAGGTACCACCACGCTGTAGGTGGACCACTGGCGAGAGCGCCAATATCCGGAGGAGGACGGACGGGCTTTGACGGTTGCCCGTCTGCTCTCATTACCGCGAATAGTTCTTGACCCAAAAAGAGTGAAATTCATGTCAAAAACAACAATGCCGTCCGCCAAAACCCAAACCACAAACTTGGGCTATGTCTGTCAAACCTTTTCATTGAGACTCGACTGTGATGGTTAGTCGCAAAAGACCAAATGGCAAATACACAACTTTAACGGGGATCACTGCCTGTGGTCGATGAAGACCGCAGCAAACTGCGCGGTTTTCATGTGAATCGCAAGAATACCAGACATCGCATTGCTGAACGCAATGGCGGCGCGCAGCCATATGAGCTTGTCAGCCGCCATCGCCACGAGGGTCGGAATATACATCCATCGGTTGCCGCAGTTCGGCATTCTGCTGACTGTCTCCTCGGCTACCCAGGGTAACCTGAACCGAGTCGCTTTAAGTTTAATCGTTCGCGCTTGCGCTGAGGCGCGTTCTTAAAAACAAGCAAGCTTATCACTAGCAAGTCCATGGACTTATGCACCAAGATTCAACCACAACAAAATGGTTGTGCTGTCGCCCTCGCGAACAACTGAGGCGGCGCTTTTTTGCCTGTTGTCCACAGAGACACGACCGGTCAGCTGCCGCCACATGATGCTGCACATGTTCTAAGAGGCACGCCATCCCACGAAGAGGAAACGAAACCGGGTCGGATATCTTTTAAGTAAGCCCCGCCTGAATTTCGTCTATCACCTCGAAAAGAGTGCTTGGCATGCATTGCAGTGGAACCTAAATTGATGAGTGCGCCTGGGCCCGCAGTCTACCATGTAGTGGTGCAGGCAGAGAGATGAGAATGCTTGGGTGACGCCGTGCTCTTCCTCACGCGCTCCTCCACCCTCTCCCACGGTCAGACGCGGTGTGGGCGTTCTCTTTGAGAGTTCGCCACGAGTCCACGTCTATCTCATGACTGGGAGGGAGGCAGGGGAGTTCTCTCTAAACGCGTTAAAGACGGTGTTGCGCCTCATAACGGCGCTCGCCGGGATAGAGCACTAGTTCTGCAGCCGGAAAGGCCGCTCACGCCAATTAATACTGCGACTCTCGCTCTCTTTCTCCGGATAAACAAGTGCCACTGCTGTGGCATGCGGGAACGGGGAAAGAGGTCAAAGTTTAAGCGGCAAAGGTGCGGCCGAGTAAGGGCGGAACACGAGCGTATATGCATTAAAACTGTGTGTATATGACTCTGCGAGAGATGTTCTGCTGGAACACTTTTCCTATTGGCTATTTACCACTCAATGAGAAGGAACGGAGTCAGGGGTGGGAGTGCCGGCGCCATGGCCGCTGGTACCCCCGCGACAAGCCCTCAAACCTTCCTGCCTGGTAATGTCGGTGGTGAAGAAAGTCGGTGGCAGAGCGTCTTCCGCTTCGTGGTTGGGGAACTTGTTCCCCCTAAGGATGATGAGACCACGATCGACCTCGTAGTAGGAGAGAGCTACCCGCCAAATTTAAGCATATTAATAAGCGGAGGAAAAGAAACCAACAGGGATTCCCTTAGTAAGGGCGACTGAACCGGGAAAAGCCTAGCGCATAACCTCGATGTCTTCGGGCACGAGGGGTGTTGCGTTTCAGAGGGTCCAGCACGCCGTCCCATACCGTCTAAGTCAAGCTTGAAAGCGGCCCCTGCCCATGGAGGGTGACAGGCCCGTATGGCGGCGCCCGTGAGGGTACAGATGGGACGGTCGGAAAGGGCCTCTCTGTAGAGTCGGGTTGCTTGAAAGTGCAGCCCAAAGCAGGTGGTAAACTCCATCTAAGGCTAAATATGACCACGAGACCGATAGCGAACAAGTACCGTGAGGGAAAGTTGAAAAGAACTTTGAAGAGAGTTCAAGAGTACGTGAAACCGTTAAGAGCCAAACGGGTGGAAACTCGAAGGTCGAACTGAGGGGATTCAGCTCATCGGCTGTCGGCTGGGTGGGGTGTTGTAATTGAGCGACCCAAAAATGTTTGGGCGCGCCCCCACTCACGCTGGCGTCGGCGGGCGTATTTCGCCTGGTAGTAGGTCACCGCGACCCGTTGCCGGGGACGTCGGTCTGGCCGGACTGGTATTTCGCCGCCGACTCTTCTCAGCTCGCTGTCTGGGGGAGACCCGCGCGACGGGGAACCACCGGTGTCCTGGGTTGCCCCGCGACGGTCGTCGAAGAGCTTGCCGCCGCTTCGCGGCGGTTTTGTTTCGCTGTGTGCAAAAGGTCGGTGATCCACCGACCGCCTTTGAAACACGGACTCAAGGAGTCTAACATGTGTGCAAGTCAATGGCTCTACTAAACCCAAAAGGCGAAAATGAAGTGACGGGCG
>NW_024731639.1:0-5000 GCF_018991925.1 Homarus americanus | reverse complement strand
TTGCTGCATGTTTGAGTCTGCAACTTTGTTGTGATAAGACACTCAATCCTAGTGATTGTACTTACTCAACATAGTGACGGTGTAATTACCATCACAGATTGTACGGGAAATTCCAACTTTGGAAAAAACAAATATTTGGCCTACCCAAATTTTGACTACTACCCGTGCGTCTACGTCCTGGATTGGCCAATCAGTGGTGCCCCACGGTGGCGTGATACATGCACGTTTACTGCAGTTTCGATTGGCTGGACCGAACGGCGGTGCAGGTAGGCTGTTTCTACTCTCTAAGTCCTCTTTCCTTTTTCATCCCCTCATGCACCCTGTTCTTTGAACGGGAGGCGGACTTATCGATCCGGCAGGAACCTGTGATAGTGCAGGGCACCTCTTGTCCGGGGGTCACCGGTAGGTGGCAACTTTTTAGATATTACTATAATGCTGAGGTAACCTGGGCAGAGCCCGACGCCCGTCCAAGAGGGGGCGGGGTCACTGCTCCTCAGTTAAGGAGCCCTGTGTTAGTAGGATTAGATGTAATCAAGAAGATGACAACTAGCATTAGAATAAAACATAGAGATAAGGGACACTCTATTGGAAGGGGAAAAGTGGCAGAAATCACTTACAACAAACTGCAAGTCCCACTAACTAGAATATTCAGTACCAATGAAGGTTTTAAAGTAATCTGTAAAGATGACTTTGATTCAGATAAAATCCTTTCAAAAGAAGCAAGAGATATATTTTACAATGAAGGCCTTATTGTTGTCATGCCACCAGAACAAAAAGCAAAAAGATCAGTTTTTGTTCGTCAAGTCGATCAAGAGATCGGGAGGAAGACCTGAAAGAAGAACTGGAACGCCAAAATAGGTGGATGAAGATTGAAGAAGTCATTAAGATAAAGGACTATACTCATGTTTGAAGAAGTGTCAATGGCTGAGAAAGTTTTACAACAGGGCTTTCTAATATTCAACATGTCAGTCACACCACATCAAATAAAGAAGGAGACATTCATCAGTCTGCAAACTTGCTTCTCCTGCTACAAATATGAAGAACACAACGAGAGACTGTCCGGAAAAAGAAAAAAAGTACTGCTCAGATTGTGCAGGCGACGACCATACCTACACTGAATGTAAGAATACACATGTTGTCCTTAACTGTAAGAGAAACGGGAATGTATACATAGGATTATAGGACGTTAGCAATGGCATGCCCACGAAAAAACACATGATAAAAGTACAAGAAACAAGGAAAAGGAACAAGACAGAAGGATACGACATACGTCGAAATAGCAAAGAGAGCGGTCCAAGAGGCTCATAGACCAGAATCCACAGTGATGTCCCGCGAGCCAATACATGATATGCAATGATTTAGTATGATCCATGCACACACAATATCATTGCACCCGGATCATACAATGAGGAATTAAGGAAAATGTTTAACTAAATAACCTACCAGAGATGATATTTCCAGAGAATCCACAATCCGGAAAAAACTATTTGACAAATATATGCAAGCGAACTGCTGAGAGAAAGACTACATCAAGACGAACAAAGGTTTGAGCAAGGAGCAAAGAAGCATACACAAGGAACACAAGCGATTGATAGAGATCCCAGAAAAATGACTAGAAGTGACAAAGAGAAAATAGAAATAACAAAAGGACAGACAAAGGAGTAGGAGGAGAGAAGATAAGATGGAAACTGATCACAATATACAACCTGAATCTGCTGAAGAAATTGGATTAAAAGTTATCACTACAACAAAACATGGAATCCCAACATCGAGACCAACAGGAGGGACAATAGTAAAAAACTGTGAAGGAGGGATATACAAGTGGACATATCAAGAAAAATCCCTAAGTGAAGATTATGTCTGGTCACTAATTACTACGGACAAACTAAAGATTACGGCCAAAGACTCTAAAATAGTAGACCCGTCAGAGTATAGAAGAGTCAGAAGCGGGAAACAGGATGATAGGTCTCCACTCCAACTGACTGCCACAATCCAAGTATAAGAAATAATGGACAATAGACAAACAGTAAGAACTTTAAGAATAATACAACACAACGTAAGAAACTGGAAGACCGAGAGAATTAACCTAAGTAATATATATCGCGAAATTGACCCTGACATTATACTAATAAACAGTCACGGTGAGACAGAAAACAACAACATAAAACTCTCTAACTATTATGTAAACCAAAGAAATAAATCGGGCGAGAAAAATGACGGAGTAGCGATAGCGGTTAAAAGAAACTTAAATTTAAACTAACGATGACTTCCAGGATGAATTTCTAGCAATAAAAAATAAATACAACTTGCTGAGACGTAATTATTGCTAATACTTACCTATAGAAGACCTATTAAAATTATTAACAATAGTCATCCGATGTACATCTTAGGAGACTTTAACGCCAGACATAGGATTTTTGACAATACAAATAATAACGTCGTGGGAAACGCCCTTAATCAATTAATAAATTTAGGGAAAATCAATCATCTGGGTCCTAACTTCCAACCTGGAGAAATCACAATACACAATCGACACCAGACAAAATTTTTACCAACAACAAAGCCTTTTTCAATTACCATATAATACAGGCAGTGACCATCTGCCAATTATACTAACACTGTCAACAAGCCCCATACAGATACCAATAAAAAAGAGACTGAAAATGAGTAAAACAGACTGGGACAGCTTCAAAGACGACTTAAGTAATCACCACTCGATTAACCTACAAGGGAAAACAACAGAAGATATAGACTCAGAAATGGACAGACTGCACTCAGCAATAAAACATCTATAACCAAACACACTCCTACTTCACACTTTAGAACATTACCCAACAACAGACTACCAGAAGAAGTTAAATTAATCCAGACCTATTTCAATGAAATAAACAGGTATATGGAAAGACACGGCAGTAACAGATGGCTATATACGACACAGAGAGCACTACAGATAAAATTAAGAGACGCATGTAAGGAAGCAAACAATAAAAAACAAAGACAATCGGACTATAAAAGGGTAGTAGACAAAAGGATGCGAGTTTTCGTTGTATATAATAGAGTACACCATAAATCCTCAACAAAATAAATATTCAGCTTTATAAATTACCCTTAACCAAACTTAACCTAAAACACATTAACAGGTATATATATATTAATAAACATAAAACAATCTCGAAGCAAGTGGGACGCGGGGAAATTAATACAAGAGATACTAGTACTCTCAAGTGAGGAGCTGATATGGCTGACGAGTAAGGCTGAGTATTGTAGAAGACGGTAGGTAGTCACTGTGCCGTAGGTTTCCAGGATAGGTGATCCTATGGTCACTTCCCAGAGTGAACTCCTCTCTCCTCGAATTGGAGCTGACAAAGAAGACTTTGAGGAGGTGACGCAACAACCAGGATATGGAGAAGGGAAACCCGGGAGTGGTAACCAAGACGAGTCATACTCGTGTTTCGTCCCTAGATGGCGTTGCTCGTGGTGCTGGGTAGGTAGATCAAGACAATAGATGGCGTGGCTCGTAGTGCTGGGTAGGTAGATCATGACAATTGGTGGCAGGGTTCGTAACACACACCCCCTCCAAAGACCTCCGTAGCGCGGGTGCGAAGGAGGTGATCACCTGCGTCTGGGAAGAGTAGCTGCTGCATTTCCACTGGAGCCTGGGATAAGGAGCTCGCAATCAGGTTATAGGGCTGGGTGAGGAGAGCCCAGCGAGGATTCGCTGGTTGGAGGTCTTGTTGGTTTGGATGAACGGAGGGTTATGGTCGGTGCACTAGTTGTTTGTGGGCAAGACTGAAGTAAATATTCAAAACTTCTTTATTGCTAACACCAGAGCCAGGGCCTCCTTCTCTATGGTCGAGTAGTTGGTCTGATGTTTTATCAACTTGGCGGAGTAATATGCCACAGGGTGAAGAACATCAGTGGTTGGGTCGGGTTGTAGGAGCACATCCCCCACTCCGACACCACTAGCGTCGATTTGCAGATGGAAGGGCGAGGTGTAGTCAGGGGGGTGGACTACAGGCTTGGAGGCAAGGAAGGCTTTGAGGCGGTGGAAAGACTGGTCGCAACTCTGGTTCCAGATGTAAGGGACCGCAGAACTGGTAAGGTCTGCAGGGGTCCGGCCACGCTGGAGAAGTTACTGCAGAACTGACGGTACGCACATCTCAGGGAAGCAGTATGAGTTCCTTCTCGTCCTGGAGGGGAAGGGCGACAAGATGGCTCTAACGTTTGCGTCCTGGGTCTCACCCATACCATGCCCACCGATATGTCCCAGGTAAAATACTGAGGCCCGGCCAAAAGCGCAGATTTAGCCAGGTTTATGGTGAATCCAGTCTCTTGCAGTCAGCAAACAGTATCTCCAAACGCACCAGATGTTTGGGTCCCAGCCATCCGACACCACCACCAGGTCATCCAGGTAGGCGAACGTCCCACCCAGGTCCTGAATCAGGTAATTGATGGCCCTCTGGAACGTGGCCGGAGCATTAGAAAAGCCAAACGCCATAACCAAATATTGAAAAAGACCAAATGGAGTTATAAATGCCGAGATTATTTTTGCCCTATCCGTGAGTCCCACTTGATAATATCCTTTCAACAGGTCCACGGTACTGATAAATTTTGCACAGCCTATGCTGTCTATTATATCTTCAATCAAAGGTAAAGGGTAGGAGTCTGAGACAGTGACCTGGTTCACTTTACGATAATCGGTACAGAAACGAAAAGTGCCATCGGGTTTTGGAATGAGAAGGCAAGGTGAAGCCCAGGGGGAGGTACTAGGCTCAGCTAAGTTATGTTTTAACAAAAAATCTACCTCCTTTTTCATAATCTCTTTTTTTTTGTGGATTTAGTCGATAGGCTGATTGCCTAATGGGTTGTACATCATCCGAGATTAGCTTAATATCATGTTTAAGTATATTGCAAAACCCTGGGAGGTCTGATGTGACTTTAGGAAATGTTGATAATAACTTAGTGAGATCTTTTGTTTGAGATGGATTCAGAACAGAAAA
>NW_024731638.1:0-13124 GCF_018991925.1 Homarus americanus | reverse complement strand
TCGCCCGATTTATTTCTTTGGTTTACATAATAGTTAAAGAGTTTTATGTTGTTGTTTTCTGTCTCACCGTGACTGTTTATTAGTATAATGTCAGGGTCAATTTCTTGATATATATTATTTAGGTTAATTCTCTCGGTCTTCCAGTTTCTTACGTTGTGTTGTATTATTCTTAAAGTTCTTACTGTTTGTCTATTGTCCATTATTTCTTATACTTGGATTGTGACTGTTGAAGTGGAGACCTATCATCCTGTTTCCCGCTTCTGACTCTTCTAAACTCTGACGGGTCTACTATTTTAAAGTCATTGGTCGTAATCTTTAGTTTTTCCGTAGTAATTAGTGACCAGACATAATCTTCACTTAGGGATTTTTCTTGATATGTCCACTTGTATATCCCCCCTTCACAGTTTTTTACTATTGTCCCTCCTGTTGGCCTCGATGTTGGGATTCCATGTTTTGTTGTAGTGATAACTTTTAATCCAATATCTTGAGCAGATTCAGGTTGTATATTGTGATCAGTTTCCATCTTATCTTCTCTCCTCCTACTCCTTTGTCTTATAGTCTGTCCTTTTGTTATTTCTATCTTCTCTTTGTCACTTCTAGTCATTTGTCTGGGATCTCTATCAGTCGCTTGTGTTCCTTGTGTATCAGCTGTTGCTCCTTGCTCAAACCTTTGTTCGTCTAGATGTAGTCTTTCTCTCAGTTCGCTTGCATATGTTGCCTGAAATAGTTTTTTCGGATTTTGGATTCTCTGGAAATATCATCTCTGGTAGGCTATTCAATTTAAACATTTTCCTTAATTCCTCATTGTATGATCCGGGTGCAATGATATTGTGCAAATGTGCATGGATCATACTAATCATTACCTTATCATGTATTGGCTCACTTAGGTTTAATATGGTGGATTCTGGTCTATGAGCCTCTTGGACCGCTCTCTTTGCTATTTCGACATATGTCGTATCCTTCTTGTCTTGTTCCTTTTTCCTTGTTTCTTGTTCCTTGTACTTTATCATGTGTTTTTTATTGGGCATGCCATTGTTAACGTCCTATGTCCTATGTATACATTCCCGTTTCTCTTACAGTTGAGACAGCCAACATGTGTATTCTTACATTCAGTGTAGGTATGGTCGTCGTCTGCACAATCTGAGCAGTACTTTTTTTCTTTTTCCGGACAGTCTCTCGTTGTGTGTTCTTCATATTTGTAGCAGGAGAAGCAAGTTTGCAGACTGATGAATGTCTCCTTCTTTATTTGATGTGGTGTGACTGACATGTTGAATATTAGAAAGCCCTGTTGTAAAACTTTCTCAGCCATTGACACTTCTTTATCTTAATGACTTCTTCAATCTTCATCCACCTATTTTGGCGTTCCAGTTCATCTTTCAGGTCTTCCGATGTCTTCCTCCCGATCTCTTGGTCGACTTGACGAACGAAAACTGATCTTTTTGCTTTTTGTTCTGGTGGCATGACAACAATAAGGCCTTCATTGTAAAATATATCTCTTGCTTCTTTTGAAACGATTTTATCTGAATCAAAGTCATCTTTACAGATTACTTTAAAACCTTCATTGGTGCTGAATATTCTAGTTAGTGGGACTTGCAGTTTGTTGTAAGTGATTTCTGCCACTTTTCCCCTTCCAATAGAGTGTCCCTTATCTCTATGTTTTATTCTAATGCTTGTTGTCATCTTCTTGATTACATCTAATCCTATCTATAACACAGGGCTCCTGCCTGGGAGCAGTGACCCCGCCCCCCCCTCTTGGACGGGGGTCGGGCTCGTAGGGTTCTGCACCCAGGTTACCTGTGACTATAGTTATGTCTAAGAAAGTTGCCACCTACCGGTGACCCCCGGACAAGGGGTGCCCTGCACTATCACAGGTTCCCTTGCTGGATCGACCGTATCGCTAAGTCCCGCCTCCCGTTCAAAGAACGGAGTGCATGAGGGGGATGAAAAAAGGAAAGAAGAGGACTTAGAGAGTAGAAACAGCCTACCTACCACGCCACGTTCGGTTAGCCAATCAGAGCACCGCAGTAAACGTGCATGTATCACGCCACCGTGGGGCACCACTGATTGGCCAATCCAGGACGTAGACGCACGGGTAGTAGTCAAAATTTAGGGAGCCCAAATATTTGTTTTTTCCAAAAGTTGGAATTTCCCGTACAATCTGTGATGGTAATTACACCGTCACTATGTTGAGTAAGTACAATCACTAGGATTGAGTGTCTTATCACAACAAAGTTGCAGACTGCTCAAACATGCAGCAAAAGAGGCAGGTCTTCGCAGCTCCGGGTCCAGCAGTCGAGGTAGGTCACCACGAGGTCAGGTCTTATATAGCGGAGGTAGGCTTGGCTTAATAGTTGACCTCTCATGTAAGGCGGCGCTGGTTGACCTAGGCCACGAGGCAGACAATGGGGAATTCGCGGGGTCGGCTACTCAGCGACAAACAGCGTTTGTAGGGGAGGAATCCACTACAATACTCCCACATCACTCCAGGCGGTGTAGGAGACTTATTGTCTGCAGGGTTGCATCCCACATGTGAGGCAGAACGGGCGGTGCAGGAGACTTGTTGTCGGCTGGGTTGTATGCCACATGTGAGATATAACGGCGAGTGCGTGGATGAGCCGGCCGCTACTGGAGACAACATTGTCTAGATACACGAGATCTGTGGGAGGAGAGAGGGAGAAGGAGGGTTGTGGAGGCGATGAATGTTGTGCTTCCCTCGCGGCAGGTACAGAGTCCTCAGATGCGCCTGCTGGGGTGTGTGGGTCTGTGTCAGGAGCAGAGGCTGTGTCAGGAAGAGGGTCTATGACAGCATCAGGGTGCATGACAGCAGCAGGGTCTACGACAGCAGCAGGGTGCAGGGCAGTAGCAGGGAGTACCTGAGGGAGAAAAGAGGGGTGTGTGGGTCCGCGTCAGGAGGAGCGGCAGGGGGTACTGCTGGGCCGGGGGTGGCGTCTGAGGCAGGACGGGTGTGTTGGGGTCGGTAGGACGTGGTGCTTGGGTCAGGAAGAGGAGCGGCTGTCTGCTTAGAGTAGCAGAGCTGCTCTAGGGTGTCTAACCTGCGGTGTAGAGACAGTAGTTGTAGAGCCGATGAGAGCTGCCTCTGTATGGATAAGCCAATCTTCCATGTTGCTTGAAGACTGGGAGAGTGATCGGTTTCTCCTCCATCCTCAGATTCAGATTTGCCCCCGAGGGGGCTAGTTTATTGGGCACCCCCTTACATCCTGTGCAAGGTGAAGCGCAGAAGCGTTTACAGCGCCCAACAGGGAAGTATGAAAAGTTCATACTTGCCCTTATGACTCGTACATTAAGGGCGTAAAAGCCTGAAGGGTCATAGGTTCTGTCAAGTTACATAAAGTGAGAGAATGATGAGTGTGTGGGGGGAAAGTTCCCGGTACATTTTATCTGTTTATGGCAAAGAGTGGCAGGTCCCTATTAATGTCAAATGCCAGGCCTGTGACTAGGAGGAGGGATATCTGGTCTGGGAGGGAAGAGGTGTTGGTAACGGCTGGGGACCTATAGGAGGTGGTCATAGGGCAAGTGAGGATGTAGTGAGAGAGGGTGTGAGAGTCGGGTTGGCCACAAAGTTTACAAACAGTGCGGTGAGGCTCAGGGTTGCCAATGTACTCCCATAGGTACCTGTACCCTAGGCGCAGTCTCATGTATATAAGCAGTTGAGATCGAGTCAGGGATTGATATTCTTTGTAGTGGCGGTTGTCGTCACCGGTTACAGCGTCATAGTGGCATAGTGTGACGCTACCCCGTTGTTTCAGGTGTGTCCAATTTTCGTTGAATGCCTCTCGTTGTGTGGCGTGTATGCGAGATTTGAGATGATTCAGGGAGAGGGCGAGAGTAGCTTCAGTATCTTCTTCTTGTGTAGCTTCTTTGGCAAGCCGATCAAAAGTGTCACAGGCAGTTATTCCTATATGTGACGGGATCCAAAGAAACTTGACACGGATGTCATCAGTTTGTTCTAGCCCCGCAACGGCGGCTAGGGTGTGTTGGGCGGCAGGGGAGGAGGGGGAGGGTAATTTGAGCCTAGCTAGCGCAGAAGTGCTGTCACTGATTATAAGGAGATTCCGGCGTTCAGTGCGAGCATAGGTCGCCCCCTCATGAATGCCCGCGAGGATGGCTATGCTTTCAGCATCAGTGGATGAGGCCCAGTCGTGGACCCTGATTTTCCTGCAGGCCTGGCGCTCAGGAATCCACACAGCTGCCCCAGCGCTGCCCAGCGTGGTAACAGACCCATCACAGTAGACGAGGATAGGAGGGTGGGAGGTCTTTAGAGAGGAAGCGACATCATTAATCTGCTCAAGGCAGTTAAGTTTGAGCATATACCTCAGTTGGGTGGATTTACGACCAGGGAAGGAGGTCCACGGCGGTAGAGGCGGATGAGTGTACTCGGGAGGGAGAGAGGTCGAGGGGGTGTAGAGGTGATAACGCAGGATGTCAGCAGCAGTGTGGACGGGCCAGAGTTGAGAGGGAGAGGGGAAAGTAATGGGAACAGGCCGGCGCAGGAGGGTGTTAAGATGTGAGTTCAGTGAGCGCGACAGGGGAGTCGGTTGCTCACTGCGAAGAAGTTTAACACCAAGGATGGCATTGAGAGCAGTAATTCGATCGCAGACGGGAATCAGGATTAGTTCGCGCTGCATGACTTCTATTCTGGTGGTCATAGGGCAGCCGAGGATGAGTCTCATCGCTCTGTTTTGGATTTTCTCTATGCTTTGTTTCTCGCGCTGGGAGGCAACTGCAAGGACAGGAGAGGCATAATCTATGACAGCTCTGACGATGGAAATGTACATGAGACGTAGGACCCTGACAGAGGCTCCTTTGAGGCCGTGAGTGAGGGACTGGAGGGGCCTCGTTCGTTGGCGGCACTGGGAGATGACGTGGGCGGCGACAGCGGAGGTCGTGGCTCTGGTAGTGGATCGCACAGGCAGACCAAGGTACCTGTAGGTGCGTACTTGATCGATGTCTTGTCCTTGCAGAATCAGTGGTGTCTGACGCCGGAAGCGTGAGATGAACTTGGTTTTAGTGTGTGAGATGACTAGCCCGAGTGTTTGACAGGTCCGGGCGAACGTGGAGAGTATAGGTTGTTCATGTTGCACTGTAGTAATTTGGAGGAGGATATCATCAGCGTAGCTTATGATGTGACCGTCTAGGGCTCGCTCAGCAAAGATGACGTTGAGACGGCAGATGGAGTTCATGAGAACATTGAAGAGTGTAGGACTGAGTACACCTCCCTGAGGCGTGCCAAGATCAAGGTCCCTGATCTTAGAGTAGTGGCCCTGAAAACGGACACGGGCCTGTCGATGGGAGAGGTGATTCAGCAATCCACGTGAGGAGTTTGCCCTTCACATCCATGTGAGTGAGGCCCTCAAGGATCACTTCACTGTTGGCTTTATCAAAAGCACCCTTGAAGTCGACGAAGAAGGAGGTTTTGGCGGAGGTGTTTGCCATGTAGTGAGCGATGCAGTGAGCAGTACTCTTTCCGGGGCGAAAACCATAGAGGTCAGGGTGCAGATGGGCTTCAAGTTTCCAGTGGAGGCGGTGGAGTATCATGCGCTCCATCATCTTTGAGAAGCAGGAGATGAGGGATATTGGACGATATTCATCTTGCCTGCCTGGTTTAGGGACTGGGATGGTTGTGGCAGTCTTCCACGAGTGAGGCAGCTGACCAGTATCAAAAGAGAGGTTAAATAGACAGAGGAGGGGGTTACCAGGGGTGGCAATAAGGGCATTTAACACATCATATGTGACGCCGTCATCGCCTGGGGCGGTGGACCGACCACGCTTAACAGCATTTAGTAGTTCACAGTGTGTGAAAGGCACGTCAGTGTCTGCAAATAGGTCTTGGTACTCGAAGATGCGCTGTCGGCGTTGTGGTTGCAGTGCGAGGGTGAGGTCTCGTACAGCGGGTGGTAGTGCATCAATGGAGGCGGCCTCCTGCCATGTCTGGGAGAGCGCCTCAGCTCGGGCAGCTGGTCTGGGGTGGAGCTCGGGTCTAGCGTTGGTGCCCCGGGCACGGTTAATGGTGTGCCATATATCACCTATAGATGTAGACTGGTCAATAGAAGAAGCAAAATCAAACCACTGCTTCTCTCGTGCGAGAGTGATGGCAGATTGGAGCTCTTTATTTGTGCGCATCAGGAAGCGTAGAGAGTCAGGGGAGCTGGGAGATTTCTTCCACTGGTCGACTGCTGTTCGGTGCCATACTCGGATAGACTTAACATGAGGGTCACGGTTAACGTTCCACTGACTCCTGGGCTGGCGGTTAGGGCGGCGGTGTTTTGGGACAGGGCGGAGGAGGTCAGTGCATTGTTTGGACAGATCAAGGTAGAGTTGGTCTGCGGTGGTGACAGTGTAACCCTGAAACCATTCAGCAATGGAAGTGATGAAGGCAGGTATGTTGGCAGGGGGTAGCCTGAGCCTAGGGCCCTTGGGTGGAGCGGGTATTCTCACATACTGGAGGGTAGTGAGGATAGGGAAATGGTCACTGTGGGGGGAGTGGAGGATGCGGGTGGAGTGTGGGCGGTGAGGGTCAGAGTAGAGAGCTATGTAGTCAAGTTTCCCTCCCCCGATGTGGGTGGGTGATGGAGGGCAGAGAAGACGTACAGGGTCATCAGTGGTTTGTAGGTAGGAGAGCCAGGAGTTACCCCGGGAGTTTGAGTGGGGCCCCTGGGAGCCGAGACTAGGGTGACGGGCATTGAGGTCCCCCACAAGGAGGGTGGGGGTGGAGGTGATATGGTGTGGTAGGACAGGTAGAGTAGGGGTGGAGGGAGGCACATAGACATTGACAATATTGAGGGACATACCTTTTAGTGTGATTGTGATGGCATGTGCGTCGGTGGTGTCGTCATCAAGGGGGACGTCGAGAGGTTGGTAGGGGACATTCTTCTTGACGTAGATCCGTAGTCCACGTGCATGGCTTCGTGGTAGTCCGTCGATGCGGAGAACAGGAGTGGATGGGCTCTCAACACATGTGTAGCCACTGAGCACATAGGTACCAGCAGCACACCGCGTTTCTTGGAGGCACAGCACGTCGACGTCTTCAGTGTAGACGTAGGTTTTGAGGGCACCAAACTTGCTTTGCAAGCCGTTTATGTTCCAGGTGAGTACCTGCAGTCCTGTAGCGTTGCTATCCATTGTGGTGTATTAGACTGATTACCCCTGACGTGGACGGATGGGCCTTAGGTGCCGGCATGTCGGTGGAGTATGGGTAGCCGGGGGTGGAGTCCTCAGGTCCAGCAGGTAGCCCTGGTGGAGACAGCACAGACACAGGAGCAGGCGAGGCTTGAGGT
Source organism: Homarus americanus (assembly GCF_018991925.1). Taxonomy (NCBI): domain Eukaryota; kingdom Metazoa; phylum Arthropoda; class Malacostraca; order Decapoda; family Nephropidae; genus Homarus; species Homarus americanus. Next base: position 5,829 of record NW_024731638.1, on the reverse strand, counting down.
GGGTAGACAGGTTGAGGCACCACGTGACGTAAAGATGAGGCAGGGCTTGGCTCGGGGGCCCCAGTACACACAACCTGTGAGCAGGGGGGTTCACAGGGGGACTACCAGCTTGTGTCAAATCAAAAGAGGGGAGTGACTGGGTGGCAGCAAAGGGCAGGAGTTGGCGGTGTAGGTCGGAGATGGCGGTACAGAGTGTAACCAAGAGTTTCTCAACATGACTGGTAAATTCTTGGAAGAGGGACATGATCTGTGTCATGTCACTGGAGACGGGTTGTGGGGGGACACTGGTGGCGGCACAAGGCTTGACAGCGTCAGGGTAGAGACGGGGTTGTGGGGGTGCACTGGTGGCGGCACAAGGCTTGACAGCGTCAGGGTAGAGACGGGGTTGTGGGGGGGCACTGGTGGCGGCACAAGGCTTGACAGCGTCAGGGTAGAGACGGGGTTGTGGGGGGTCACTGGTGGCGGCACAAGGCTTTACTGCGTCAGAGTAGCGACGGGGTTATGGGGGGGAACTGGTGGGAACACGAGGCTTGATAGCGTCAGAGTAGAGACGGGGAGGAGGCTCAGTAGTGGTTGAGTTAGGGAATGGTAGGTGCTGTTGTGGTGCAGCCTGGTGAAGCCAGGCAGGGGCAGGTGACCCAGTAGACTGAGGGGGGCGTTGTGGTAGACGCAGCCCTTGGGGAGGCCTCTCCCCTGGGACAGAAGGGCGACTGGGGCACTGCCGTGAGTCAGCATTGTGCCGGCCGCCACAGTTACAGCACCTGGGCTCAACTACATCGCCCACACCACCCCTATTAAGGTGGTCTTTGATTTTCTGGGCACAGGCGGCGGAGTTGTGGTTACGTGAGCAGAAGCGACATCTAGGACGATCACGTCGGCAGCAGGCAGTGAAGGTGTGACCCCAATGAGAGCAGATAACACAAAATGCAGGCCCAGGATGATAGGGCTCTGCATAAAGTGGTGGAAGGATTGGATGGGCTTCCACAGTGGTTGGACATACCCTTCCCTTCCACTTGACAATAACAGCAGCTTGTGGAGTGTGTCCCCGGTAATGTGGACGTATACTGAGTATATTAGAATTAAAGTCGCGTGCATCTTCGATGTCAGCGTATAGGGGGAATCGTTTCACTAGGATGTGGCAACATTCATCAACGTCTGCTGGAGGGGCCACTAGGACAACCCCGTCAAAGCCAACAGTACTAAGGGTTTTATAGACTTCAGGAGTCTGACACTTGATAAAGTTCCGGTTCTTACCCTGTCGGAATTGAATGTTGGGACCATGCTGTCTGCAGTACTTCATCATCCAATTAAGCCGATCCTCGACAGATTTTAATGAGTCCTTGGGAAAGTGGAGATTCAGCTTACTTGTTTGTTTGGCAGAGGGCAGGGTGATAGGGTCCATGGCATTGCTGTTTCCACTGTGGCTAGTGTTTCCCATAGAAACAATACCGTCACTGTCATAATCACTGGGGTCTGACTCTTGAAGGGTGTTGGATTCAGTCAAGACCTGCTGTGTTTTATTCCCAGTTGAATTCTTTCTGCTTCCTTCTGTGTGTGTCGTCCTTTTCTTCCTATCATTCATGATCTCATCACTGTCGCTTCCTTCACTTTTCTTCGCCTCCTCTCGCCTCCTCTTCTTTTCTTTCTTACTAATCACTTCTTGAAAATTGTCTATCACTTCTATTGTTGTTGGCCGCGGATTGTCTGCTTCTGATTCACTGCTTGAAAGCCTCAGGTCGTCTTCTAAGCTGTTCAGTAGGGCAATCTTTTCTACTTTAGCCAAAGCCTTCATAGGTTTCTGCCCACCACTCTCCCCAGGCATTGTGCAATGCTTGTGTTCGGTCACAGGCGAGATGGAGAGGCAACGACGTCACTACCACGTCATTCAACGTCACGCTCTTCGCACTGCGCATGCGCAGATACGAAAATAACCGACCAGAGGGTCCAGGCAGGAGGTCCAGATATTTTATCTAAAATATTGTCTAAGTCCAACAACTATAAATTTCACAAGCGACACTGTGCTTACAACTGGGCTCCACTTTAGTTCTCTAAACAGACTGAAGGTAGTCGTCTCACTAAATTCATCAGAATTGGGAATTGTAGGGAGAGCTCACTCACAGCCTTTGTTGACGCTTCACGGTGCGCATGTCGAAGGACTCGGTGACTAGTGAAGGTAGAGTACTGGCCGGCAGTTAGGTCAGCCCCGTCCATGGACAGATAGATAGATAGATAGATAGATGTTTACTGCCCACAAATTTAAGACAAAATCCTCTGAGATAATAGTGTATGTTGTACTGAGGAGTTGTGAGGAGGAGCAGGTCATTGAATGTTATTCCTAGTAACTGAGTTGTAGATCACGGCTGTCGTCACTACATGACCGGCTGTCGTCACAACAACACTAGTAGATGACCGGCTGTCGTCGTTACAACACTGGTAGATGACCGGCTGTCGTCGTTACAACACTGGTAGATGACCGGTTGTCGTCGTTACAACACTGGTAGTTGACCGGCTGTCGTCACTACAACACTGGTAGATGACCGGCTGTTGTCGTTACAACACTGGTAGATGACCGGCACCTGTCGTTACAACACTGGTAGATGACCGGCTGTCGTCACTACAACACTGGTAGATGACCGGCTGTCGTCACTACAGCACTGGTAGATGACCGGCTGTCGTCGTTACAACACTGGTAGATGACCGGCTGTCGTCACTACAACGCAATGACCGGCTGTCGTCGTTACAACACTGTTAGATGACCGGCTGTCGTCACTACAACACTAGTAGATGAGCGGTTGTCGTCGATTTAGCAGTGGTAGATGACGGCTGTCGTCGTTTACAGCACCTGTAGATGACCGGCTGTCGTCGTTACAGCACCTGTAGATGACCGGCTGTCGTCGTTACTACACTGGTAGATGACCGGCTGTCGTCGTTACAGCACTGGTAGATGACCGGCTGTCGTCGTTACAACACTGGTAGATGACCGGCTGTCGTCGTTACAGCACTGGTAGATGACCGGCTGTCGTCGTTACAGCACTGGTAGATGACCGGCTGTCGTCGTTACAACACTGGTAGATGACCGGCTGTCGTCACTACAACACTAGTAGATGACCGGCTGTCGTCACTGCAACACTAATTAGATGACCGGCTGTCGTCGTTACAACACTGGTAGATGACCGGCTGTCGTCGTTTACAACGCACAGTAGATGACCGGCTGTCGTCACTACAACACTGATACAGATGACCGGCTGTCGAAACAATTTACAACACTGGTAGATGACCGGCTGTCGTCGTTACAACACTGGTAGATGACCGGCTGTCGTCACTTTTTAGGTTAGGTGGGGAAAGGATGGAAGGCATGCTGGGGCTCAAGGCACAGCCAGACATGAGGGATGGAGAAGTCACAACATATAGTCGTGGGGGGAAAGGTTGGAAAAGAAGTTTAATGAGTTAAACAGAGGGGACGACACCCCTTGTTTTACATATTACAGAGTTTGTTGGCTAACTAAGCTAACCTAGGATTTAGAATGAGGTTGCACAATGGTTATTTTAGTAGACAATGACTAGATTGATTTTACAATTACAAGTTTATTAACATCTTATACTGTATTACGTTATGGACTCACTTGATTGTGACTTGTTAAATGTGAATTTATATCATCTAAGTTTTAATCTAAGGTGGATCACTGTGGCGGACATAGATGGGTCGCGGGTTGGGTTGTTGTAGTGCGGGCAGACTCCGGGGCGACCAGGCGTGGGGTCTCCCTCCGTTGATGTCTTTCCCGCGTAGGTGGTCTGGGCTGTGAGGGTCGTCCAGGAGCTTGTCCCAAACCTTCTTCCCTAGGCGATGGAACCTGAAGCTGAGGGCCTCTGTTTTATTTCTTTGGTGGATGGTTTCCACTGTCTCCTGGTAGGGTGGCGTTTGGCCACTGGCTGACCTCAAACACTTGTTTTGGAAGCTCTGTAGTTGTTGTAGTCTAGTCTTCCCGAGTGTGACGAGTGGTATAGATGGGTACTCCAACACAGGCCTCACCAGCGCCTTGTACAGGTGAACTTGTATCTTCTCAGGCATCAATTTAAAACGTTTTAATTTGGCTGCGGCGACTTTGGCTTTATTTAGTCTGTCCTTCACGTGGGGAATGATGCCCGTCCGAGAAATGATGAGGCCGAGCAACCTGCCTTGTTTAGAGTACTCAATCTCTTCGTCGTCGATCATCAATGGGGCCGGCTTGAATTTGGCTATGGGTATGACCTCAAATTTCGTTTTGTTTGTTTTTATTTTCCATTTATTTTCATACTCCGAGATCTCCTCTATTGCCCGAGCAGTGAGTCGCGCCATCCTGGCTGTGGACCTTCCTGGGCAGGTGACGATCTGTGTTACATCGTCGGCATACATGACGTACTCGCTGCCGACGATTGGGGGTGGCAGATCAGCCGTGTAGAGTGTGTAAAGGGTTGGTGAGAGACAAGAGCCCTGAGGCACGCCGCTCGATAGTGAGAATTCTTCTCCAAAATGTTCTTGCATCTTGATTTTGGCTCTGCGGTCCATAATGAAGTTACACAGCAGGCGCGTCAGATTTTCGGGTAGCCCCAGTTGTATGATCTTATACTGCAGCCCTGCCTGCCAAACTTTGTCAAACGCTTTGCTGACGTCCCTCAGTACTATATTGCACTGCAGGCGGCCAGTTATGGCATTGGCGATCTGCTCGTAGGCCTGAGCTATGGCGGTGGAAGTGCCTTTGTACTGGCGGAAGCCGAACTGGCGGGGATTATGCACGTCTTCGTCCTCCAGATACATCCGCAATCGCTTGTTGACTATTTTTTCGAAGATTTTGGCAGGTACCTCTAGCAGCGATATTGGTCGAAAGTTTTCGACTTTGTTTGGAGGCTTCCCTGCATTTGGTATGAGGCGAATAACGGCAATTTTGAACATCTTAGGGAAGTATCCAGAGGCGAGGCAGGCGTTGCATATATGAGCAAGCCTCTCTATCATGCTGTCGGGGAGTTGAGCCAGGATCTTCTTGTTAATGTGACTTTGACCAGGTGATTTGTTTTTAAACCCTTTTATGACGGGTGGCACATCTGCAGGAACTATGCGCTCCGTCAGGTAGCTTCCGTCAACCAGTCTAGTGAAGTCAGCCCGTGGGAGCGGCTGGAGCAGGTGCTGATGGTCCTGCAACTGACCTAAAATGTCCTCCTCAAACTCCCTGTCGAAGCCCTCGTTCTCCTGTTCACTAATGGTAAAGATCTTTCGTAAATATCGCCGATGTAGTTGTTCTTGGTTTTCTTCCTCGAATATTTTTACGTTGTTTTGGTTGAGCAGGTAAGGGACCGTGCTAGAGGTGGAACCCATCAGTCGCTTGATCCCTTTCCAGAATGCAGCAGAATCGCGGTAATTGTTGGCTGCCTCCCACACCAAGGCGGCCCACTTTTGTTCATGTAGACGTTTGCTCTCGTGCTGGATGTCCGTCTGTAGCTCTCGGTACCGGTCTCTCAGCTCCTGCGTCCACCCGCGGATACTGGCTAGCTGTCTCACGTGAATGTACTGGACACTGAGCTGCCTCAGCTGGTGACTAGTGTGAGGATGGGGAATGGTCCTGTAGCTGGTGGTCGGGATGTTGTTGTCCATCTCCGTCTTCACATCCTTATACCATTGTTCGACCGCGTCGTCGATGTCATTGGGGCTGGCTTCTTCCAGGTTTCTCCCCTGCTTGAGACTGAGAGACTCCTTGAAGGAGTCCCAGTCTGCCCGTTTGAGGTTTGACCTGATGTTGGCAGGGATCATAATGGGATTGAATGAGAGCGTCACGACGACTGGCAGGTGAACGCTGG
>NW_024731637.1:0-21899 GCF_018991925.1 Homarus americanus | reverse complement strand
TCCACCCTAGTCCCCGCTTGTGTCATATCAGATTTTTGTTGTTAGTTTTAATTTACGCGGTGCCAAGTTTTTGTGAAGTTCATTAAAATACATGAGAAATACGAAGCTCTGGCAAATGTGAATTTTGTATAAATTACATACTAACAAAAGCATTGCTGTCTAGGTCAGTTTGGAATTTGATGCCAACAATGATTAATAAACAGGGGCTCAACAATACACGTAATTGAATATTGGACATAACCCTTAAGTACGTATAGAGCGTTTACAAACAGGCTTTACTGGGAGACACAAGCTGGGTCAATGACCTGTGCCCGGGTGGGCTAATGCCCGTAAAAAAACAAACAATAACACTATTGCGAGTACTACACCACAGTTGTCACCACACACCAATGTGTACCACACCATAATGAGCATCACACCATAGTCAACACTACACCATAGTGAGCACCACACTTTAGTGAGTACCACACCATAGTCAGTACCACACCGTAGTGAGCACCACAATATAGTGAACATTCCACCGTAGTAAACGCTACAAGGCTACAAGACAGCCTCTCCTTCACCAGGGCGGTTACCTCAGTATAGTAAATGTCCACAAACGAAAAGTTGACAAAAAATTTATTGGCAGGAAATTGATTCTGAATTCGATTTGCACACATGAATCTCTAATGACCCTTGAACAAAATTTCTGAACTGCCGGAGCCGATCTATAAGCTTGACTGGACAATTTGTTTGCATCATTGAGTTAGCAAAATAGGAAAACATATTACCTTCAGATATTGTCCCATATCCTGTTTTGATCTTGCCTTTTGTATGCTAATTTTATTCATCCTTTTTCTCAACGGTGATATCAAAGTGAAATAATCTCCGTGAAACTTGAGGAAAAGTTTATCTTGAGAGCTTAACGTCTGACAACCAATATTTCGAAGGTTTATTTAAACTATACTGATCACGTAGTGTATTTGTCAATGATATTTAAGAGTAACCCGGGTAGAGTTCTCGGTAAAGACGTGTTCTGAGATACTTTTCATTAGCCTTCATCTGCAACAGGGTATAGTTATGAAGACGTTAATAATTCACTCTTATTTTATCATTGAACAACGAAGGAAAATGACAAGACAGAGATAGAGAAGAGTAAATAAAGATTCTTTCAGTCAGTCAGTCAGTCAGTCAGTCAGTCAGTCATTCAGTCAGAAAAGGTGCCATCTACACCCTTAATGGAGGTAAGACTTAATCACATAACCATTTTAACTGCGTCTTTACTCAAGCTCTGACAACTCGATCAACATCATTACCATCTTCGCTGCCACCACCATCATAACCAGTTCAGCCACCACCACTATCATCATCACTACACCTCTTCCACACCTTCACCACCACCATCACCACACCTCCACCATCATCACTACACCTCTTCCACACCTTCACCACCACTATCACCACACGTCCACCATCATCACTACACCTCTTCCACACCTTCACCACCACCATCACCACACCTCCACCATCATCACTACACCTCTTCCACACCTTCACCACCACCATCACCACACCTCCACCATCATCACTACACCTCTTCCACACCTTGACCACCACCATCATCACACCTCCACCATCATCACTACACCTGTTCCACACCTTCACCACCACCACCACCACCACCATCACCACACGTCCACCATCATCACTACACCTCATCCACACCTTCACCACCACTATCACCACACCTCTGATAACATGACTACTTCACACCAATACCTTTCCCATTTTTAGAATTACCATCACAGTTTCACCATGGCTCTCACACTACCTGTCTCCTTATTCATCTTCAATATATTTAATTAATTTTTCCCACTTTACACTTTACACCTTATATACAGCATGAACGTAATTTAGATAAGATAATGAGCTATACTACTACTACTGAGACTACTAAATTAGGAGGGCCATGGTCATATATAATGTGTTGGACGCAAGTTAGAATGAAAACAAAAACACAAATTACGTACCTAATTTGTATATTTTGACACCAAAAGGGTCGTAGCTTCTCTTCAAATGGAGTACCTACCTCAGCACTAGTTTTTAATTAAAATCAGTCCAACGTTGACTGAGTTATCGTAGTAACAATCTTAGAACACACACACACACACACACACACAGAGTTATGGTCGTCAATATATGATAAAAAAACGTTTTCCTTCTCATGGACATATCGAATTATTCATTAATTAGTTATATTTTTCAGAAACTTTATAAAGACACTAAACGATGTCCTGAAAATGACTCATTAGTTCGTTCCTCTTAATTCTCCTTCAATTATTAAACAATTGTAATTTGAGGCACAGCGTCTTGGGGCGATAATGGCGTTCATCAACTTCCTAATTGTTTTGTGAGAGAGATCAACCCAGGGGTGATGCGGTGTGTTTACCACCACCAGCAGGAAGTGTTGCCTTGTGGTGTGGTGACCGCCGGAGACAGACAGACAGAGAAATACATATATATATATATATATATATATATATATATATATATATATATATATATAGATATATATATATATATATATATATATATATATATATTTTTTTTACATAGTTTTTATGAAGATATTAAGGTGCTTGTTAAAGAATTTAAAAAAGTAAATGGAATTGACTCAAAACAAAGACTTTTCATATTACTGACTTAAAGAATCTTATGAAATAAGGTCGTGAGGGAGAGATAAAGTGTGTCAGGGAACATTTCAAGTGGCCCCGGCTATTTACTATAAGAGAATGTATATGACAAAAACATTGACATTTAATTTGTATACAGGGAGGGAGATTACATGATTACATATAATAACATCTTTATAATAAACTAGAGTGATTTGTGGTTAGATGTTCCGTACGGTGTATATATATATATATATATATATATATATATATATGCTGATAACCACAAGGAAAGAAGAAACACGAAGTTCCCAAGCGCTTTCGTGTAATTCACATCTTCAGGGGTGATTACAGACTAGTCTGTACTCACCCCTGAAGATGTGAATTACAGGCTTTGTGTGAAATATAACAAAGTCTAGGACTGCTTTTAGTATCCTGGTGGTCCAGCGGTTAGCGTTCCCCGGTCACAGTCATAGGATTGTGGGTCGCGGGTTCGAATCCTGGCGGGTTGAGGTGTTGATTGTATGTAGAAGTCCGCGTGCTTTATTGGGCTAATGAAATATATATGGATCCTTGTGTTTCGAAGCCGGATTTGGTAAAACGTTACTCTGACCACCTACGTGATACGGGTGGTCCCCATTAGAGGTTCACGGCGCCATAAGCTCGTTGAACAGGCTTTGTGTGAAATATAACAAAGTCAAGGACTGCTTTTAGTATCCTGGTGGTCCAGCGGGTAGCGTTCCCCGGTCACAGTCATAGGATTGTGGGTCGCGGGTTCGAATCCTGGCGGGTTGAGGTGTTAATTGTATGTAGAAGTCCGCGTGCTTTATTGGGCTAATGAAATATATATGGATCCTCGTGTTTCGAAGCCGGATTTGGTAAAACGTTACTCTGACCACCTACGTGATACGGGTGGTCCCCATTAGAGGTTCACGGCGCCATAAGCTCGTTGAACAGGCTTTGTGTGAAATATAACAAAGTCTAGGACTGCTTTTAGTATCCTGGTGGTCCAGCGGTTAGCGTTCCCCGGTCACAGTCATAGGATTGTGGGTCGCGGGTTCGAATCCTGGCGGGTTGAGGTGTTGATTGTATGTAGAAGTCCGCGTGCTTTATTGGGCTAATGATATATATATATATATATATATATATATATATATATATATATGCAAGTTCCAAATTCACCAAAGGGTAGCTCCGCCATTGACAAAGGCACCCTAAAGTGCTCTCATTTACTGACAAGTGCACAAGGGCTACTGCTGTACACGTAACTGTACAAGGGCTACTGTACAAAGAGAGAATCCTCCACTCCGTGACCATTCACTTACGCGGTACTTTAAGAATTCAGTAATTCTCTAGAAATAATATCTTGATCATTACTAATATTTTGTTTAAGTATTCATTATTATATTTGCCATATTATTATTATTTTTTGCAATAGCTTTGTGTTTTACGTATTCAGGTATTGTGAATTATCATGTATTCATTGAGCTGTGTGGCTGCCTCTACACAGCTGACCGATGGTGACCAGAGAACACGGCCAGTGGCGGGGAATAAACCTGAACTCATGTACTTCATCAGGGGTTTTGTTCATAACAGTCCACCCTGTTGAACCATATAAGAACATAAGAACATAAGAATGGAGGAAACTGCAGCGGGCCTATTGGCCCATACTGGGCAGTCCCGTTTACACCCAACCCCTATTGCTCATATAAGCATCCAACCTATGTTTGAAGCTATTCAGCGTATTCGAGTTAATGATGATATTTGGTAACTTGTTCCATTCATCCACTACTCTGTTTCCAAACCAGTGTTTACCGATTTCACGCCTAAATCTAAATTTATCTAATTTAAAACCATTGTTACGAGTTCGCTCCTGGTTGGATAGTTTGAGTACCTTTGTAATGTCCCCTTTGTTTAGCCCTGCCTTCCACTTATACACCTCTATCAGGTCGCCCCTCGCTCTACGTCTCTCGAGGGAGTGCAAATTAAGATGCTTTAGCCTGTCTCTATATTCAAGGTTCCTAATGCCCGGGATTAGTCTTGTCATTCTCCTCTGAATTCTTTCCAAGGATTCTATATCCATTCTGTAATACGGTGACTAGAACTGAACTGCGTAGTCCAGGTGTGGTCTCACAAGAGCAAGATACAGTTTTACGATGACCTCGCTAGTCTTGTAACTAACACTCCTTTGTATGAACCCAAGTACTTTATTAGCCTTTTTACGAGCAGAAACACATTGTTTACTTGGTTTAAGGTTCCTACTTATCATTACTCCTAAATCTCTCTCGCAGTCGGATTTCTCTATGGCATCGTTGTTCATCTGGTATCTGGTTTCCCTGTTTACATCTCCTATACTGAGTACTTTACATTTGTCGACGTTGAATGTCATCTGCCATTTTGCAGACCATTCGAAAAATTTGTTTAGATCTTCCTGTAGTTTTGCCCAGTCCTCGTCAGATTTAATAACACGTCCTATTTTAGTGTCATCAGCAAATTTACTTATGTTGCTGTCTATGCCGATATCTATGTCGTTTATGTATATTATAAATAATAATGGTCCAAGTACTGAGCCTTGGGGAACACCACTTGTGACGTTGCTCCAATGGGACTTAGTGCCGTTAATGCTCACTCGCTGTTTCCTGTCCTGTAACCACGCCCTAATCCATTTAAGGATGTCACCTTTGATGCCATGTGCTTCTACCTTTCTAATTAGTCTTTCGTGGGGGACTCTGTCGAAGGCTTTGCTAAAGTCGAGATATACCACATCATAATTGTGCCCCTCGTCCACCGATTCGAAAACTGATGAAAAGAATGTTAATAGATTAGTTAGGCAAGAGCGTCCGCTTGTGAAGCCATGCTGGGAATCATTGATCAATCTGTGCTTCTCCAGGTGATTTCGAATAGAGTTTGAGATGATTGCTTCCAGTAATTTGCCTACTATTGATGTTAAACTGATTGGTCGGTAGTTAGAGGATAGTGATCTATCCCCCTTCTTGAAAATCGGTATTACATTCGCTATCCTCCAGGATTCTGGTACTACACCTGTTTTTAAGGACATGTTAAACAACTTTGCTAAGGGCATACTAAGCTCTTCCTTACATTCCATTAATACTCTGGCAATATCTCATCGGGACCAGGTGACTTATTAGGCTTTAGTTTGTCTATTTGCTTACTAACAACGTTACTAGTCACTACTATCTCACTTAATTTGTTTTCTTCACTATCTCTGAATAGAGTCGGTGCCTCGGGTATCATGTTTAAATTTTCGGTGGTGAAAACTGTTGAAAAATATTTATTCAAATTATTGCTCATTTCTCTGTCGTTATCAGTGAGCTCGCCGGTGTCTGACCGTATTGGTCCAATCGTTTCTCGTGTTTTAGTTTGATACATTTGGTAGAATCCTTTGGGGTTTGTCTTCGCCTCCCTTGCTACCCTTACCTCATTATTCCTCTTTGCTTTCCTTATCTCGGTTTTAACCCTACTCGCCAATACCCTATAATAGTCCCGGAGGTGAATTTCGCCACGATTTATCCTTCTACCTATAGCCTTCCTTTGGCCAATGATGTTCCTTAAATAATTATTAATCCATTTAGGGTCATTGTTGTCTGATCTGAGTTTTTTGTATGGTATGTTCTGCCTTTGTGCATTAAGTAACTCACTATTTAAATTGTCGTGGAACTCGGCAATCTCAGATCTCGTTATCAGGTCGGTGTCATCTGACAGGTTCACCGCCAAGCGCGACACCCCCTCTCTCAGCTGCTTTCACAATTTCTGTAGTTTTGGTAAAACAATTTAACATCGCACGGTAAAATTTATTTCTAGTTTGAAATACACCGCTTTTTTCTCCTATTTGTATGCGTGTCTGTAAAAATCAATATATTGCTGAAGGGACACATAAACATTTACGCACTAACGTTTTATACAGAGAGCTGACATCTGTAGGGAGTCGAGGGCGACGACTAAGAGGAGCTTACTAACGGTGTTGGCGGCCACCAGGCTTGCTCTTCGTCATGCTGTACTCGTGCTTCTGGCTCCAAGTGCCTCCGGTGTAGTTTTGCACCAGAGTGATATCGTAATTTTTTCTTCTGCTTTCGTTGAGGTCGACACCTGTAGTTGGAGAAGTACTGACAGTTTTGTTAAATTTGATGTTTTTTCTCAGAATTATTGAACAAAATAATATATGTAGAATAAGTTTTTCCATCATGACAGAATCACTAGCAGTGAGCCTAAGTCTTACAGCTAAAGAAATCACTGGAGGTTAGATTGATATTAAATCGCTTTTAAGTATTTGTTAGAAAGTAGTTTCAAGTTAACAGAGACACTTTAGCTAACTACCCCTTGTTAATAATAACCGTGACAGGCCTCATTAATATACCCCACAGAGCTTCTACCTCTCACTGACTGATCAATGAACCACGCCCCTAAAAGGTCAGACAAACAGAACTTAAATGTTAGGATTAAGGACAAAATCCAAATGTTCTCCATACAGTAGGACTCAATGTTCAGCTGGCGCCTACTGTACAATACCTGCGTCTATGTTACATTAAAACTCTTAGTCTTTCATTCTTCAACACTCCGTCTCTCTCTCTCATATACGTTCCCCACATCCTCAAGTTTTTCATTTACTCTCAATTTTCGAATTCCACAACTTTCTCTCTCAAAAAAGAAATGATAAATAAGATTAATAGATAAAGAATAATAATATTGTCCTTTATTTACTCTCTTATCCTCTCAGTCTCATTTTGTTGTTAATTTTTTACGGAGAATGTAAGAGGAGACGCCCGTGACAGGAGTCGCCCGTGACAGGAGTCGCCCGTGACAGCAGCGATATACAAAGTGACACTGGCGACAATGTGCCCTGGGCTCGTGCAGTGTTTAGCTGACACCGTGTCGGGGAGAATATTAATTTGCGGATGTTAGCTGAAGGTGCCTGTATACTGTGCATTAGAAGAGCTGGCGCTTATGTGTAACAGGGAAGACGTGTTATAGCGTCGCTCGCTGGGAGGAATGAGAGAGAGAGAGAGAGAGAGTCGTTTATATGTTGTTTTAGCAGTGCGTTGATGGCATACGATTAAGCAATCAAGTAGAGCGTGTCCGAGTTGAAATAGGCGAGAGTGATAGTGTGAACTGCATTAGAGAATTGACCATTATACTGGGTGGTAGAATACGGAAGTGGAGGAAACTGAATGACTGACTCGGAGTGAGGGACTTGAGGGGTGAGATGGATTATGTGGTAGAGGTTTAAATAAGATTCAGATAGAAATCTTTAATGTCAGAGAAGTGAGGGAATATAAACCTTAAGTTACAATGTGAATAGTTGAGAGAAACTAGAAGTAGGAACAAATGTAGTGACTTCAGTATTTTCTTTTTCTTGTGAGTGAAGTAAGTTTAAAGATGATAACTAATACGTTGAATACCACGTTTCAGTAGTCTTTGATTTATAATGTGGAGCGAATATACAATAAATATGTTGTTGAAGACATTAAATGTTACCGAGCTATTGGTTTCCAGGTGATGGCAGTGATACCAGAGTTGAAATTGGAAGTAGTCTGCTGGGAGGCCGTCCGTAAGATTGTTATTAAGATTGGTGCCGTCTTTACAAGTTCCGGTTATTGACAGGTTATTCATATGTAAAGGAAAAGGGAGGGAGCAAGAACAAGGCCTTGAGGCAAGACTGTACAGAGGAACTGTGGGTAGACGAAATGAACAATTTTATATAGGAAAAATTCGAGTGGCGAAATTCAGGAAATTTGGCAAAAAATACACTGATACTAACACTTACCAAAGGGTTCGAAGACGTCTGGGATAACAGGAAAAGGTTATTGCTAGTTGAAACAATCTGAAAAACAAAACATACATTTGCAGCAGAACTGTCAAAAAATCGATATTCACCCAAGTTGTTAAAGGTACCGACTTTAGGGGTTGGGGTGGTGTGTGCAGGGGCAACTTTCTGAGAACTGGAGAAAGTAATTGTAGACATTGGAAGTCTGACAGGTGTTTATCATAAGGGGAGACTTAATCCTACGCCGCACCACAACAAAGTTTTAGATGTTTCTAACTGGACAATAACGACGGAAAATACTGTTAATCGAACTCGTATGGGATGACATCATGATATATCCTCTTGCCAAGTTTGCTTAAAGGTCATTAATGTTTGTTTGAGTTATTATATTCACAAAATCGGACACATGCATACTCAGATGGGCACAAATTAGTTGCTAAATTGGTTTGATTGAGTTCCTAAAAGCATCTTTGACAGGACCACAGGCGGAAATTGTGACATATCAGAGTCAACGAGATGTGTTTTTCTTAAGGACTTAGTCGTGTGATGAGATCAGGACAAGGAAGAGCCAGACTGATGTGATTAAAATAAATGCGTTTACGAGATTTTATCAAGGAGCAAAGACATTCATTATTCCCGTGTTAGGCTATCTGGTTCATATTCATTCAAGGAATAAAGGTTTTTTTATCTGTGAAGTTATCAATTGCTGTACTGTACATACTAGTTAATGCCTATAGTATTGTATTGTGTTTGTAATTTCTTTCCTTGACTTCTCTTAAACTGTTTGTGTGCCTAGAAAGATACCACTGAATTGCCATCGTTAATATTAACTGAATAAACTGCAAACTTCCTACTAAAAACCTCGTGTTGATAAAACATATGATCAATTACAAGACAACCTTGTAATCCTTTTATTTTTTTTAGACTGGCGGTGTTGGGGTAACATCCACTATATTTAATATATCATTATAAATCATTTCTTCAATATTGATTTTAACTCCAATATTGGAAAATCGGGTTCATAATTCACTGAGGGGTTTATCTACACAAGCGGAAAGGAGGTATGTAACCCTGTGGGGCTCCCAGAGTTTAATCCAACAGTACTTGTGAACTAAGTCTTCTCCTGGGCGATAGTTTGTGTACATTATGTGGACAGAAAGTGTTTGTGCCCGTACACAGTTAATTATGACCAGCTGAGCATACCAGTACTATGCAACTCTAGTATACACTATAAGTTGTTGTCTGCGGTGAAGAGGTTTAGAAAACAAACATACACAAACGCACAGTACAGTACATGTCTTCCCACTAACTACCTCCCACAGCTCGCTGGCCAGAGTCACACACACTCCTCCCTCCGAGGTCCCAACGATTACTGGATCAGGTCAGGTGAGACACACTTTGACATCTAACACTGAAATAAATCCAATTTCTCTTTTACTGAACCCTTCATGGTGAAATCTTGGCTTAGGGCTTGACACCTGAGTTCAAGGTTCTAGTCCAGAAGTGTTGCAGTATTAACCGTACTTGAACACAGTTAATACAAGTATCTATACATCATTTATTTCCTCGATATATTTCAATACATATAACGTTTGTCTTTATTATATCCACATATTCATTCATAATTTCTGAGAGAATATTTTCTTTATTTCTCCAATCTTTCTCTCTCTATTTTTATTCTGGCACTTCTATATCCGTGTACCATCAATCTTTATTCCTCTCTCTGTTAGTGACATCAAGTTCTCTGAGCTGCTGCACAAACTCGGGGTCGAGGCCAACTTTAATACATTTTTTCCCTCTTGTATGTAGTGCAGTAGGTCGGTTAATTAAACTTGCACCGTGATCGACTGTGGGTTTTTTTTTTATCAATTTACGGTGGCAGGATAATATTGACGGTCAGAATCCCCGGTTCCCACTGAACACTCCAATATAACCCTGGTAATTCTATCTCACTGGTGTGGTGGCTTATGTGAGGGTCGGTGCTAGCTTAACATGTCTGGCCAGTGTGGTGGCTTATGTGAAAAGTCGTGCTTGGCTTAGTGTGGTGGCTTATGTGAGAAGTCGTGCTTGGCTTAGTGTGGTGGCTTATGTGAGAGGTCGTGCTTGGCTTAGTGTGTCTGTCTGTTGTGTAGTGGCTTATTTGAGGGGTTGTGGCTGCCTTAGCGTGTCTGGTTATAGTGTGGTACTTTTCCAAAATTCTGATTATTTATTTGATATATTTTTAAATTGGCCAACTATATGTAGAATTTTATGCCGATTTCAAATATGTTGTTTTTTCCTGAAATGGACGGCTCAAAAGATACACGCATAATTACGTAGTTCAATTGCACGCATTTATATTGTACTATCTCAATATAAATAATACGCTAATAGTCGCGCTGTAAATAATAAAAATCTTGAAGTATTTCTGCTATAACGCGAATGTGGTTTATATTGCTGGGATCCTTAGTAACAACATATATATATATATATATATATATATATATATATATATATATATATATATATATATATATATATATATATATATATATATATATATTTGTTTAAATAAATTGTGTAGTTGGGGCCATTAACTAACCTAACCTAACCTAACCACACAAACGCGGGGGCTTGTTTACTGGGCACCCTCCCCCACCCACCCCCTCGCATCGTGTGGAAGGCCAAGCGAAAAAGCATTACAACGCTCAACGGGGAAGCATGCCGCGTTCATGCTTATCTTCAAGACTGACTTAGCATGTGTGGCTGTGGTGTTGTGGATCGTGTAAAAGTGACTTAGCTTTTCAGGCTGATCTACACCTCTTGAGAATTCTTGTGCTCCTCTTTTGTTGTATTGTACATATAAATAAATCATCTTAGAACGTCCCTGATTAAATTAACATCGATGCAATATTTTTAGTCTTATGTAGCTAAAGACACAACTATCGGTGTATAAGCCAATAATCGATGCGGCTCTCTTGAAGGTGGACCTGCAGCCTTGGGAGGGCTATAAATAATGTGTGAGTTAATCTCCATCAACAACAAAAATATGTTGTCTTAAACCTACAGATTCTATAAGTGAATTGTCAGGGATCGTAAGAATACTTTTCGTAGAGCCTAAGTATTTCATTTATATTTGTTTGGTTAAGATAGTTACAAAAAAGGTGGGATATTATTATCGGTATTTATTATCTACAGATGGCACACGACTAAGCGTATAGACATGACATAAAACTGCTGTAGTTTATCTTGGTTAGGTGACTCGAGGGCACCATATTGGCTCCATGCATGTGTAGTTGATGTTGGTAAACAATGCTACGTGAAAGCTGTCTCATCCTCCCTTTCCGCGTTTAGAAACAAAATGATCGGATGTTATTGATGGGGAATGTGTTAGTCCACTGCAGGAGGAGTGAAAAATATACAGATTCCTTAGAGCACCAACTGAGGGTAATACGAGTCAATTGAAAGCATCGTTTTCTTCCCTTGAGAACTTAGTTGTAACTTTACTTTTAATAGCTGCTGTCTAGTATATGAAACGACTAGTACATGGTTTAAAGACTCTATTTGTTGAAACACTTAAAGGCTTTTCGTGATAACAACAGCTTCCCCGAGGTGTGTTGTGTCTAGTAAGGTATAACTAGTCATATGAAAATACTTCTCTAAATTCTA
Organism: Homarus americanus; assembly: GCF_018991925.1. NCBI lineage: Eukaryota > Metazoa > Arthropoda > Malacostraca > Decapoda > Nephropidae > Homarus > Homarus americanus. The sequence continues at coordinate 9,818 of NW_024731637.1, read as the reverse complement.
ACATACGACTCCTGGATATTAATATTTTATAGATCCCTTTTTTGTATAGTCTTGATACATCGTCAACAACACTGACTTGTTTCACTGTGATTGTTGTATAATTGTTAACATTTTTATCGTCAGTTTAACAGCTCTAGTTTTGCCCCTCTCTCGACCTCCTCTCTGTAACACTAAAATTTCTATCTTTTCTTCCATTATCTCCCAAATTTGCCAATCCAGCTTTAAACTTTCTCATTTCCCTCTGCCTTTCACGATGTAGTTTCTGTTGGTGTAATATATTTGTTGAGTGTAATAGCCCCGGACCCCTCAGCACAACACTGGCAAATGGCAGCACAAGTGTAACAACTACCATTATATCTTTTAAACTATTCTTGTAATAGTTGGGTAGTGGCTCTTAGTTTGTGAAATGGTCTCTTTCTCGGATAGAGTATATGGGGATATATTTTTTATTTTATGTAATCAACAGTTATTTCCATATGGCAGGGCTGAGCACGAATGGCTTTAAAATATTAGGCGTAGTTAAGTCTTTCAGCTACAATAAAATGATAAAGCTTAAAAACATCATATTTTGTTTTTGTTTCCAGTTTGAGAATTTGTCTTGTAACGAGTTGGACAAAGAGCGTGGAGACGTATACATAAATGCACAAGGACAATATCCACATGGTGTGTACTGTGGCCGTAGTGTAGTATTGTGCTCGTTGCCAAAGTTACACCAGGCTAAAGTTTAACAATAGTACATGTGGTGTTTGGTAAAAATCTTTCTTTTTGTTTTTCAATGACATATTTCCTGTAGTATAAATTAAAGTTTAACATTACCACTCAGTGTAAATACTCACAGATGCATTATTTTTCATGATAAAATATAAAATAGTGTATTTGTTAAGAATTACCTTTTAAGAGTGGGCTGAAACCACTAACTCCACTCCCAGAGACAGACATCCGCTCCATACACCATCTATGACAACGAATGAGCAGACTGACCTGTAAAGTCAGACATAAACCTTGAGCTGATCTCCTGAACCACCGGGATTTCGGGGTCCTGTCTTTCTCGGTGTAAAAATCAATACATCTCGTGTGACAAAGCCAGTGACCTAACCTTAACAAATAAATTCATATCTATGCGCTTTCTGTATATGGCCGACTTCCCCCTAGCCAAATAAAATGGAGGACTTTGCTCTAGAGGGGATACAAAACATTCCACAACTTTTCACTTTTCGTTAATAAATTACTTCTTCTGCAGAGTCGTACGGGACCACTTTCACCTGCAATACTCTTCTGAACATCATTAATAAAACAAATTTAATCAGTTTCGTAAGTGTTTAAATATTTCCCGTTTACAGTTAGTGATATATTATTCGTCTGAGACAAAAACATGTATTTTCCTCCCCAATTTGACTAACACGATGAAGACGATATTATAACTTAACACGACATCTTGAACAATATGTTTCCTATAGTGTGTATGTGTGTGTGTGTGTGTGTGTGTGTGTGTGTGTGTGTGTGTGTGTGTGTGTGAGATGCATGAAATTAGTTAATACATTATGGCCAAACTGTCTTTCCTCTCTGGTATTCCTTCCCTCACTACACTCACGCTGCTCCTCCATAACCCGGTAGTTACTGTTGTCTTGAAAGGAAACACTGTATAATTAAGATAAATATTACAACATTTAAACATTATACAGTTTCCTATAATGTAATTAGTAAGTTTAAAATATGAGAAGAATTAATGACAATATAAGTTTAAAAAAAAAATATTATGGTAGGCCAAATAACATTATTACATCATGAAGTCACAGTCCGTAAACCTTGAATAATAACCTCATTATTTTTGCTCTGATTTACAGTCTTGTGTCTGATGTACTGACGAGTATTATAATGTGTACAGTCATTAATATCATGGCTTGAATAGAATGACTCTCGAACTATAAATTAAGTATATAACTCTCAGAGAAAAAAACATGTGACAAAAAACTATGAAGGAGTGTTAGTGTGGCTGTAAATCACAATTAGTTTTCCCTGCACTACCGGGTAACAGTCGAAGTAGCTCTACCTGACGTGCTTAACACAATTATAGGAACAAGAACAAAAGCCAGAGTGATATAGAGATAAAGGAAGTGGGTGAGAGGGAGAGGATGAAAAGAACAGTTAATAAGGAAAGAGAGAGAGAGAGAGAGAGAGAGAGAGAGAGAGAGAGAAACCCCTATTACCGACTGGCATGTTTACGAGTGTGGTTATAAAGTCATTACCAACATGATATAGAAGAAGATCGATTTCAGAATCTAGGGAGAGAGGTCAGAAGGCACACTTTTTAAGTATCATGTATCTGTGAAGTTATGCCAGTGTCACTTTATGTTAGTAATGAATTTTATAGCTTTAACATATCATTGATAATTAATGATTTACAAATAAAGAAAAATTTTCCACCTTTTGTATTTATTTACAATATTAAATGTATCCATTGGAGCACGATATTCACAAATTAATAAATGGTTAATTTTATTTTTGTCACGCAAATAATAAATTCCTCGATTGGTATAATTATGTTGTGATTAAACGGCTACAGATGTTTGTGATTTTGGTGGGGGTGGAGGCAGGTCGACGTTGTCTTATGGACAATTTCCAGTGATTCTTTAACGCAAAATCATCATGATGGTAATACTAAGAGATTCTTTTTGTCTTGAGGAGGCTTAAGATCAGTTCTATAAAAAAATTCTTAGCGACATTAAGGCATTTGTCTACAAACGATCTTGGGTACTTTAAGTTCAATCCAATATTATAGATACCTGTATATTCAAATTCCACGTCAATGAATGTTTTTACGTCCTCTACGAATATGCAGTCCAGAATTCATAGATGAGGTATTTGAATATATCTATAATATTGGACTGAACTTAAAGTACCCTTGACCTTTTACTGTGGCCTTGTTATTAACTACTCATCCGGTCTGTACTCTCCCCTGAAGATATGCATTATACGAAAGCGCTTGGGAACTTCGTGTTGTCTTTTTTCCTTGTGGTTATCAGCAGATATTTGGATCATGTGCACTTAAAATGATACGAATATATTTTCATAAATATTCATGTTTGCCCCTGTGTGTGTGTGTGTGTGTGTGTGTGTGTGTGTGTGTGCACTGCATCGTCGTAGTGTCTTACTTATATAATAATATAATATTCTATATTGATTAGATAGCATAATTCTAAATCGTTAATTAATAATATTGGGATATAAACATACTCAAGTGAGCTGGTAGTATATTGATGTGATTGTGACTTAATACAAACTTCTATTATTCTTAGTATCTTCGTTCATTGAGTCTTGATCCATAGTAACATAGACAGTGTTTTCCTATATAGTTTGCCTATCATTTACCTGTGGGTGTAGAAGTTTTATTTCATCTCCAGTTTTTTCGTCTGTTTCTACCCAATATTTTCTCCTCAGCTCAACTCTTTGGCTTCCCACGTGAAAAAGTTTTAATGTATACAAAAAAGTATGCTTTTTCAAAGAGTGTGTTAAGGGATTTTTACGGTTAAGTTAGGAACGCTCAGAGCACGTTGATTATAGTTCGCCAAGTCGTTTGGAGTTGCAGCTGCAGCGCTTCACCACACGTACCCAGTTTTTCTTGGTCGTATAAAAGGGAATTGTGAGATGGGAATCCAGAGTGTATATTTTCTCTCTTTTTATGAACATTTTAGTCTGTTTACATTTCTATTTTCAGGACATGTATTTGTGTGTGTGTGCGGGGGTGTGCGGGTGTGTGTGGGTGTGTGTGTGGGGGAGGTGTATGTGTGTGTGTGTGTGTGGGTGTGCGGGTGTGTGTGTGTGCAGGGGGTGGGCGGGTGTGTGTGTGTGGGGGTGGGGGTGTGTGTGGGGGGGTGTATGTGTGTGTGTGTGTGGGTGTGCGGGTGTGTGTGTGTGCGGGGGTGGGCGGGTGTGTGTGTGCGGGGGTGTGTGGGTGTGTGTGTGGGGGAGGTGTATGTGTGTGGGTGGGTGTATAATATGTAACAAAGTTTATAGTTCAACAAGTATTGATGTCTTGGAAGATATTAGAAGTAACAATCATTCCTTGATAAGAGCCGAGTCTGCAGACCATCACAGGCGTGAAGAGATGAAGCACAACTTGAATAATTACATTAAAGCCTTGAGAAGCTTCGGTGCAGCAGGAGTTAACTGACATATGCTTAAGTTTACTAGATTCCTGGTAATTACAGCAGGTGTGTTGAACAGGGTTGTCAACAGGCACAATGATCTTGGTTTGGGAAAACTAAAAACCTTGAGATTAGGGAAGAGGACGCCACAGTGGGATAACAGACAGACACGCACAGCGGCAGCCTCAGCTACAAAGGAGCAGAGGAATTACAAATTTAAAATATAATTTAAAGGATGACATATGTGTCTCAGGCCGTTATGGTTGCAAGGGGAACAGGTGACAGGCGGTGGTATATTAGGCAGTCTGGCATGTGGCAAGATGACGGGGTAAACCTCAGGAGCCGCAGTGTTCTCAGACATTCAGCCAAGCACTGGAGGGATTTCCTGGAGCAACCATCGACTCACAGCCAAACGTCCTGTGAAGGAATTATAGTGTGTATATATATATATATATATATATATATATATATATATATATATATATATATATATATATATATATATATATATATATATATATGCTGATAACCACAAGGAAAAAGAAGAAAACACGAAGTTCCCAAGCGCTTTCGTGTAATTCACATCTGTACTCACCCTGAAGATGTGAATTACACATTATATATATATATATATATATATATATATATATATATATATATATATATATATATATATATATATATATATATATATATATATATATATATATCTTGATAAAATCACACGGGAAAAGGGAAACAACGGAGCACCTTAGCTTTCGTCCTTATTCAAAACATCTTCAGAGGCAACTGGATTACATGGACAGAGAGAGGCTTAAATATACAGGGTGACCTTTAAAACATGAGGTCAGGTCATAATGATGTCATCCACTAATCCCCACACCAACACACACGTAGAGGAGCTTAAGAGAAGGGGGGTGATGTGACTAGTCAGGTCAGGTCAAAAATAAGGGACCCACTAAGTAACTATCATACATCTAGATCAAAGGTTTTCAAAGCATTTTTAACCTTGGGCCACTGACAAATAAATTTATGTAACATATTATCAGTTTTGAACTGACCATAACTGAGGTTTATTGATTTTAATTCCTTAATCAAACTAGCTTCAACCAGAAGTCTTTCTGTGACACAAGATGGTTTAAATACTTCTAAGCTTTTTTCCCAAGCAATGGGATGATTATTATTCCTAACATGAACGAACAAGGCACTGCTTTCAGATGCTGTTCTGATATTGTACTTATGTTGTTTGATTCTGAGCTGCAGTGTTTTTCCTGTCTGTCCTACATAATTACAATTACATTTGCTACATGGAATACAATAAACACTTCCATTTACATTCAAACTTGGGTTATTTCTTATTAACATATTGGTAATGGTTGAGTCATACTTGAAAACAACATTAATATTTAGTAGCTTGAGGGACCGAACTAACGGGACAAATTCATTACGATAGGGCAGAGTCAAAATATTCTTAAGTGTAGGAACTTGTCTGGTTTGAGAGGAATGAAAGGATTTTTTAGCCCTTTTAAAACAACGATCAACAAACACAGAAGGGTACCCGAGTTTCTGTGCAATGGAACGAATGTGTTTCAATTCATCGTCAATAAATTCAGAGTCACAAATACGCAGACATCTTAAGAACATAGCAGAAAAAACTGACATTTTGGTAGACTCCAGGTGATTCGATAAAAAGTGAATGAAACTGTCTACCTGTGTGGGCTTTCTGTATACCATAAATTTGTAGTTTTGGCCATTTCTCATGATAAGCATATCAAGGAATGGAAGGGATCCATTTATTTCTCTTTCAATTTTGAATGTGATAATTGGGACAATATCATTAAGCTTGTCTAAAAATTCCAATGGGTCACTGTTTTTAGGCCAAAGACAAAGAACATCATCTACATATCTATACCATGGAGGAATAAAGTCCACTATATTGGGTAGTAATCTAGACTCAAAAAACTCCATATAAATACAGGCTAGAGGAGCAGAAAGACAATTACCCATGCTCATGCCAAATATTTGCTTGTAGAACTTCCCATTTGCTCTAAACACATTGTCAGTTACGCATAACTCTATCAATTTGAGGAAAGTATCATGTTCAATAGTTAAATCTAACAGTTGTAATTTATCTTTAAGAAATGAAAGTAGGTCTTTCACAGGTACTCTAGTGAACAGTGAATTTACATCAAAACTTATTAATTCGCAAGGTTCATTGTGTTTCTTGAGTTTATCAATTAAATCACTGATATTGTGTATATGTGAATTAGATATTTGGCCTGTAAGAGGGGATAGCATCTTTACCAGTCATTTGGATAATTTGTAAGTAACAGAACCCACAGAACTCACGATAGGACGTAATGGATTGTTAAGCTTGTGTGTTTTGATCAATCCATACATATAAGGTAAAGTGGGATTGATTTGAGAGAGCTGTTTGATGAGATCGGGGTTCTTTTTCAATAACATCATCATTTTGGAATTAGATAACTTATTAATATTTTCCAGGGGATCTTTCGTAAGCTCACAATACGTGCTTTCATCACTAAGTAATGAATTCATCTTATAATTGTAGTCACTTTTATCCAAAATTACAATAGCATTAGACTTATCAGCCTTGGTAATATGGATATTCTTATTTCTTTTCAAGTTTATCAAGGCTGTTTCAAATCTTTTTGGAATGTTAGAAACAAATTTCTTATATAAAACACTATGTCTACAACCTTTAGCTATGGAAATATATTCATGTGTAACATCTGACGACTTATTCTTTTCCAGGTTGATTAAACCTTTAGCAATAGTAAGCGGATTAACACACCGTTGAGTGATAGAAAACTTCCTACCAAAAACAAGAACAAGTTTCTCATTTGTCTGTAGATCATAAGATGATAAGTTTATGAACAAATATGGATCACTCAATATGGTCCAGTAACTCTCGTCAAACAGAGCATTTAATTTGGCATTTAACCTTCTTTTTTGGGCTTTGTCAGTTTCACTAAGAAGTTGATATACAAAATCACGAATGGTGTGCCACTTATCAACACAAACACTGTTTTGCAGAAGTATTTTACACTGAGCACTGTGTTTAAAGGCTAATTTCACACTATCACTTGAACTCTTGATAAGGGAATCTAGAAACACTTTATCCAACTCGTAGAATGCTTGATTGTCCAGATTTCTTAGTCTACTTGGAAGACAGGACTTGGGAACAATTTTATCATCTCTGCAATCTTTCAAAAACTTCAACTTGTTTTTGAGACTATGAGCCTTCAGCAAACTCTTCTTGTAGTTACGGTAGATGGGGCGAAGATGAGGATGTTGTTGACAGATTAAGGACACAGCGTAGGAGAGACGTGTAAGTTCCATATTTCATGTAGATCCACAATGAAAACGTGGATAAGACAAATCTAGATAAAATCACACGGGAAAAGGGAAACAACGGAGCTAAGGTGCTCCGTTGTTTCCCTTTTCCCGTGTGATTTTATCTAGATTTATCTTATCCACGTTTTCATTGTGGATCTACATGATAAATATATATATATATATATATATATATATATATATATATATATATATATATATATATATATATATATATATATATATATATATATATATATATATATAACAAAGAAGTCTCTCTGTCTGTTTGTTTGTTTGTTTATTTGTTTGTGTGTCCGCACGAGAATCTCTGAAATTACTTTACCGATCTGTAGTGATGATGGATGGTGTTATATATAGTGATTATGGATGGTGTTATATCTTGTGATGATGGATGGTGCTCTATGTAGTGATGATGGATGAAGTTATATGTAATGATGATGGGTGGTGTTATATGTAGTGATGATGGGTGGTGTTATATGTAGTGATGATGGGTGGTGTTATATGTAGTGATGATGGGTGGTGTTATATGTAGTGATGATTAGACAATAAAATAATAACAGTTTAATGCTAAAAAAATATACTTTGCTGTACTGCTGTAGTGAAAAACATGGTGGAACTTATATACACCGTTAATGAACTATTGATGGAAGAAGAAGTTTTGGGAACTGAACAGTGAGGGTGGCGTCCTACCGTTGCCTAGCGGATGAGCCACGATTCTGCTAGTGGTACATATAACATAGTACGGTGTCGCCTCTGAACTGAATAAAATCATCTGTCGTTAACCAAATAAAATATTAAAAATGACGACCCTGTAGTGAAGATGTTAGTGTTGTGGAAAAATGTATTATGAAATATTTCAACTATGAAGACGAATCCGTTTTTAATTTTGTTTATTGTAGTTTATCTTGTGTTGTCTGTGTGTTGAGGACAATATGTAGAAAATTGATCTGTAAATTTGTATGGCTTACACATCAGTAGGGTAGAGAAACAAGACACATATTTTATTATATTTTATTTATGTGTTTTACATATATAGACCTCACCCTCACCGCTCCTCTGTGGTGATGAGCTTGGTTTGAGGCAATTTTTTAGCCTTAAGCACCTGTGAGTATGACATCACAGGCCCATTTTCGGGTTTGGTTTGGGGTCCTTTTATGACCTCAACCACCTTAGGCTTCTGTTGTGGTGTAGTTATGGGAGCGGGGTTTTCTGACACCGAACCACGATTTCCACGTTTCCGGGGAATCCTCTGGGGCTTTGGTGCGAGTTGGGGTCCTTTTATGGCCTCAACCACCTGAGGCTTCTCTTGTGGTGTAGTTATGGGAGCGGGGTTTTCTGACACCGAACCACGATTTCCACGTTTCCGGGGAATCCTCTGGGGCTTTGGTGCGAGTTGGGGTCCTTTTATGGCCTCAACCACCTGAGGCTTCTCTTGTGTTGTGGTTTGAGGCTTTACTTTATCCTTAACCAAGTGTGAGTATGACATCACAGGCCCATTTTGTAGCTTGGGTTGGGGTTGTTTTGTAACCTGTGGTGGTTTGCTTCGCTCTTTCTCGTCAAGATCAACTAACTCGAGCCATGAGAGGCTCGAGTTAGCATAAGCGACAACGTCCAAAACTTCTGTATAAGTCATATTGCTCAAGTAATTTTTGTTTTATAAAAACTGTTATACCGAAGTACAGTACAGACTTTGCTCACCGAGCTTCAGGACATCATGAAAAAATATCGAGGTAAACACGATTTTGTGACATAAAACCAAATAATGTAGGTTGGAACAGTGTAGTGTAGTGTAGAGGAGTAGTGCCGTGGTGAAGATACAGTATATAGTGATAGTAACGAACATAGAGCTTATAGTAACAGTAGTGACGTACAGTATATAGTGATAGTAACGAAAATAGAGTTTATAGTAACAGTAGTGAACATTGTGTATAGTAACAGTAGTGAACATTGTGTATAGTAACAGTAGTGAACATTGTATATAGTAACAGTAGTGAACATTGTGTATAGTAACAGTAGTGAACATTGTATAGAACAGTAGTGAACATTGTATATAGTAACAGTAGTGAACATTGTGTATAGTAACAGTAGTGAACATTGTGTATAGTAACAGTAGTGAACATTGTATATAGTAACAGTAGTGAACATTGTATATAGTAACAGTAGTAACAGTAGTGAACATTGTGTATAGTAACAGTAGTGAACATTGTGTATAGTAACAGTAGTGAACATTGTATAGTAACAGTAGTGAACATTGTATATAGTAACAGTAGTGAACATTGTGTATAGTAACAG
>NW_024731636.1:0-18210 GCF_018991925.1 Homarus americanus | reverse complement strand
AGTATTTGCCAACAGTGCGTGACAGAGACGTGACCGATCGCCCAAGCGGCTAACAGGCTGATCAGTGGCGAAGGATAAAAAAGATACATTTATCCTTTTTCCAGATCATTGTTCTCATGTATTTTCATCTGATATCTGCGGTAGCTATGTTTCACTAATCGTTCACAGACGTAAATAGTATGACCTTCAAACACGATCTACACTTAGCCTATAGTACACTAGTCTGTATCAATTGGACTCTCCCAACCATCTTATAGATACCTTGAGTTCTCCTTAATGCTATAGTACATAAACTTAATATTATACTCTATACCGTACCTGGGTACAATTCATCAAATAATTCATGAACATTCAGTAGGTGAGTTATCCTTTATCAACGTTTCCCGTTTTATGAAATTCTACAAGCGCGGTGGATATGAATGTTATGTGGCAAATATGAATAAAGAGTTTTAGGGATGACAATAATGTGCGCAGTACACTGGTGGGCGGGCGTAGGACAGAGGATCTCGAATGACTTCCCATTAGATGATAAATATAGGGAGGCTGACACTTCCCTTCGGAATAATGAATTACTTTCGTAATTAACATTCTTATAACAATTTCACTATGAACATCAGGTTCTCTGATGTTCATAGGTGAAAAAATAGGCGTTTCAGCATCGGTTAGCAGCTCATAGTGTCTCTAGGGACGACGTCAATGATACCTCATTCTCACAGTAGTCTCTCCTGACTTTTATTGACATTTCATTAACAGTAAAGACAGTTGAAGCTATCACCATCAGTCAAAAAGGATCTTGAATGCTTCATCTGTAATCAGAACTTAGCTAAGTTGACTCAAAACAATGGTGTTCTCACACATTCAAATTTACTTTATAGAGGTTGGTTTAAGGAAGTCAGAGAAAATGGACGGCACCTAAGCTTGAGAAAACGGGTTTATTGAGAAGGGATAACTCGCTAGTTATCAACATGTTTTAGGGCGTGTAGCATATGACTCATCAGGTTTCAAACTGATAGCCATGCCACTGTGACTATGACACTAATAAAACACTTCTTCCTTGATTATGAGTTTCAGGTGAGGAATCTGTAGAACCAATTGGTCATAAGTCTAGTAGAATGAACTTGGTGATTCGACACCAAGTTGTTCGAGTCTTTGTTTTGTTACAGTAGACTAAGTCTGCTGGTTTAAATTGTTCGATTAGAACCTTCATATTTAATTTTGTCTTATTGGTGTAGGTCACCAATTCAGAGAGAAGTCAGTAGATATGAATCTTTTTGTCAAGGTTTTTGTGTTTCTCTCATATTCCTTTATTCTAAGATAAGGTCTTTCTCTCTCTTATTCTGTGCAACTGTACTGACCACGTTCGTACATGTTAGTAACGTAACATCAGAATATTCATATTCCACTCAATAGCCCATAAAACATGTAGCTTCTTAACATCTTTATTGAGTCCTCAGTTGAGACGTCCGTTTCTCACCGCTTCAGGACGTAGTCTTCCGTTTCCTCTCATGTACCTTAGAGACTTTGATATTCATAGTATCTTATGTCGTGTTTTTTGTGTGTGTTTTATTCTCTTCGTCACTGGTCAGCTCGTTATACCGCCGGGCGATCGGTTTTCTGGACTTGCGGCTTCTTCAATCTTGAGCTGTGACCCCTTGTGGGGCGAGCGTCCGCCAGCTCCAAGTAAGGACACTCGACTGGTAGTGCCCCTGAATGTATACACCCTAGGTCGCCTTGCCCGTCTGTAGTATAAGCTAGGCAGTTGCAGGCGTTCTAATATCTCTAGATAACTGAGGTGCCGAAGTGCAGGCACAAGTCTCGTGGCCCTCTTTTGGACATTTTCAATCAACTGACAGTCTCTGGCCTCTAGCATATCTCGAGGGACTAGACAGGGTGACAAAATTTTTTGTTGTATACATTATGTTGTACAGGAATAGTTACAAAGACAAAGGAATTGGCGGTTTTGAGACTGTACTGCCTTCCGCCAGCTGTCAAGGTCATGACTCTTCTTGTCCCATAAATATTACCCTTTTAGTCCACCCAGCATGTGTGTGTTAGATGATAAGTGCTAGGTTGTATAAGCATCTCCAACTGTCATGTGAATATGCCAGAGGACTTGTGGTCTATAATAGGGACTTTACAAACTTTTACCCATAAAAATAGTAGTAAACGTTTACGACCGACAAATTTCGAATTATATTCTTAATTCAACTTCAGCTTGTTTAATATAATTTAAATCTTGATTTTCATCAATTAATAAATAAAACTCTCCTTTGCCATAATTCGATATACTGACGTCACCTATTTAATATGAAAATCCAAATATGATCAGCATATTTTTAATATTACTACTAGCTATATATACTCTATATCACATAGTAAACTTTTCTATATATAAGAGTACACACAAAAATAAATGTAAATAAATTTGCTGTTATAGTTCCTGAATATATTAACAAGACAACAGAACCACACTGTAGAGACATATGTATTACCATCAACTATAATCTATACCTTAACCATAAATAAAAATATCCATAACTACAATAAACTTAACATTTTAATAATAAATAAATAATCTAAAAAATTACGAAAAGTAGAAATTATAGAAAATAGAGATATATATTCCGGAGAACCACAGTCCTTAAGGCTAACAAGACTCATAGCCGGCGTTGTCTGCGGAGTCTAAGGTAAGGAATTTATACTCAATTTAAACCCGTTGTTACTTATTTTAGAATAGCTAGTAAAATTAATAGCTATTTAAGGACATTATCTTCCCATTGGAGTGTGATAGAGGTAAGTTATCTATCGGTTAATGGTGAAATAACTTGTTAATTGTGAGGGTGGATGGAGACGCAGAGAGCAGAAAATGGCAGTTAGCGGCGGGAAAATTCATTGGCTATAGTATTGAGGAAGACGAGTTATTTAATGTCTCTTACACTAATATGATCTTTATCTACTACTGGGATGGTTATATTGTCTTAGTAGTTCATTATATAGGAAGACTCATAGGTGGGATAGTCTAACGTGTGAAATGATTAATGAGTTGTGTTCATCTATGTTAATTATAAGATGTGATAATTGGCTAATGAGGTTGTTGTTAGGGTAGTTGAGTCTATTCATAGGTGGAAGGGTTGTTAGGAGTGTATTATTGTAGTGGTAGTTAGAGGGGTTGCATGTGGGGTGGTAGTTATAATGGTTGTTAACTATATGGTGGTCATTTCTTGTGTGTGGTTATTATATTAATATTTGTTAATAGTATTAGGGTAAATATTCACTAGTTGCCAACACCTAATTGACTTTTGAAAATGGGTTATAATATACTCATTATCTTAGGTAAAATTTCTTATTCAATAAAGTATAAATTCAGCTGCAGTTATGTCTTTATTCTTTTTATCATTTAATTGAATACCTGTCCATTATTTGGTTAATATTCGTTTTTTATCCCAGTAGGTATTTTGGATTTTTTTAAGCATTATTACTAGTTTATGTTTTTAGTAACTCCCCAGATAAGTGCGTGGTAATAGTAGGTAAGGTTAGGAATAAAAAGCAGTGGCTGGTCAGTTGTTTTGTATAGGTATACAATAAGGTAGTATAAGTTGCTATATGTGGTTTACCTATTCATGCCATTCCTTGGAACCTAAGCCCGTGAATAACAAGGGTTTTCTTATATATTAACAACTTTTACCTTTAGGTTGGGTTAATGGATGCTACAGTGGTGCAGTCATATCCGGGTAGACACAACTCAGTTTAATAGACCACATACTATAGTAGCACCTCCCAAACAGCCTGTCAGGCTAAATTACCGTGGCAGGTTATGTAGCCTATTCATAGAAGAAAAGTGTTTCGTGTCTTGAGAAAATAACAAACAGTGCAGGGAATGCATCTTGTGTAATATCACTTTTATGTCTGAACTTAGTGGAAGATGGCGACCAAATATGACCTTCCGTGCAAGCCATGTTTAGGCTGTTTGAATGTTACTTATCAAAGAAAGGAATTTTATATTTAAAGGCGATGGAACATCTACTCTGAAACAACCTTGTAAAAGTTGCCAACACGCTTTTTATGCGGGGGCTCTGGTATTGGATATTGGACCCGTATTCTGGAGCAGGTGGTAATATCGACAATATATACCTAGATTTTGCCAAGCTTTCGAAGTGTACCCACGAAGGCTGAAAATCAAACTGGAAAGTCTGAATTAAAATGTCTAGTGTGGATAGAAGATTTTGATGTGACCGCAAGCATTGTGTGGTGATTAATGGCACAAAATCATCATCTGTACCTGTCACAAGCGAGAATTACACAGACCAGTGTATTGGGCCGCTGTTTGTTTGTTTTGTTTCATAAATGACATGCCTGAGGTACTCCTCCATATAAATGTTTGCGGATGGCCAAGTTATTTGAGTAGAACCAAGCTGACTGTGAAGAGCTGCAGAAGGACTCTGTGGGCTCCAGGAATGGTTTAAGGAATGGCTGCTGAGATTCAATGTCACGAAGTGTAGAGCATGCCTAGGGCGTAATAGCGATGAGGGGCGTATCATATGATCGGCGGGATGGAAACTGCACTAGTTGAGACTGTATGTGAGAAGGACCTAGGGTGTGTGTATGTTGACAATAGGCTGAAGTTCTCGGGCCATTGCGAGAAGAAGGTAAATCAATGAATAAATTATTGGGGCTTATAAGAAGGTGGTTCAGATATCTAGATGGTCCGTCCCTCGTGCTGATCTTCAAAAGTGAAGTGCTTCCCCATCTGGAGTATTGTCACCCTGTCTGGTCCGAGATATGCTAGGGACTGTCAGTTGGTTGAAAATATTCAAGCGGGCCACCAGACTGGTGCCTGCTCTTGACACCTCAACTACCTGAGAGATGGAGGCGCCTGAACTTGCCTGGCTATACTGTACTGAACTACTGGCAGGCAAGGGGTGACCTAATTGGGGTGTATAAGCATCTCAATGGGCACTACTCAGTCGAGTGTCATACCTGGGCCTTCCGCCCCCTGAGGTCACAGCTCAAGATTGAAAGAAGCCGCAAGTCCAGAAAACTGTGAGGGCAAACTTTTTCGGAGTGATTGTGAACTCTTGGAACAAGCTGCCAGAAAGTGTTGTGTGACACGAGTGTGAGCTCTTTCAAGACTAGAGTTGACCAACACTGGGCAGGTTCAGGTACATTCAGGAGCCAGTGCATGCAGTACCTGCCAACAGTGGCAACAGAGGCGTGCCGATGTGGCGGCTAACAGGCCCATAGTCGTGAAGAACAAAGGTAAAATTAAATATAATTTAACATATTTTTTAAATTATGTTAGGCTCAGTCTGTGTAGTTTCCTTCATTTTGTGTATGCTACATTATAGACTAGCAGTATCTGAAGAATAGATGTTAGTTTATTTAGAAAAATAAGATATAAGTAACTAACAGATTAGTTTTCTTCATTTTATGAATGATAAATTATAGATTGTAGTTGTATCTAACACATTACATGAACAAAGCGCTCAATCACAGAAAATGGCATTGACTGACAGAAGCAGCTTCACCAGAGGAGAGTAAAAGTGAAATGGTAAATGCGGCCTCCTACATTTCTGCAAGATTTGCTTTAAATATTCAGTAGTTGCCATGCATAAATTACTATGGAAAATATGTATATCTGGTATTATTCATATTGTTTCATACGATTTCTACCTTCATTTTCATTGGTGAGTACAGTAGTTGTGGAATATGTCCCCACCCTCTAATTACTGTACCAATAATAATGGCTGCATAAAGTTGGGAGGCTGAAGTAAAGGAAATTTGTGGGATAAATATACAAAAAACCTGATAAACTAAACTCTGACTTAACACTACCTAATGAAAACTAAACCTTAATTATCAGATGGAGGAGGTCAAGGGATACTGCCTTGAATGAAGAAGTGGTCAGTACAATATGGAGTTGTGATCTTATGTGATGAGTAAGGAGCGTGTGCAGCGTTCTCAAGCGGACTTTATGTACAGTATTACACAAAAGTCTTAGATTTGTCGTACAGTATATTGTCAACGTCCGGCTGCTTTGAGATGTAAAAGCGTATTTTATGCAGAGAAACAATTTTATCCAGAACAGTTAAGGTGGAGAACAAAGGTAGCAACCGATGGACTTCATAGAATTCTTGCATTTTCCACAGCTGTTTTTGGATCATAGTAATAAAATGATATGACAACATTGTAGTTCATTTTTTTGTCTATTAATGCAATTACAGTAGTCATAATTCGTTTGACAGTAGTTGAATAGTATCTGTAAAGGGTTAAGGACATATGGGAGGAAGGTCTGTTATGAGCATTTTCATAACTGAAGTATTTTATTAATGGTACCTGAAAATGCAAAGCACTGTTTATGGTGTATTTTTGATTAAAAAGACCAGAAAAACTATTATTTTTACCACATAAAGAAGAATTCAGTTAGGAAATTATTGTTGCCTTTAGGTCTTGTTAGTTGGTTTTAATAATTTTGTTTATAAATTCTTTTTTATAAAAGTATTTGTGCTACCCAAAATGGCAGTTCAGGGCTCTTGGCCATATTGATTCTTTAAACCTTTCACGGAGGATTTCACTACAGTAGTTACAATGAGAGATTAGAGCAATATTTCTGTGCAAATGATGCCACAATTCAGGCTGCTAGTCAAAGAAAAGTTGCTCTGTCATAACTGTCCTGGGTAATAGTACCTCAAATTACTAGGGATTTATGCAGTCCAAAAGTTACCCAAGAACAGACTTTTGATGAATTAATTAAGTTACTGACAGACACTACAGGCCCAGACTTCATTGCTGAAACTTTTAAATTCCAGATGCATTCAGGAAGCAAAAAGTGAGTGCAGATTACTGTGCTAGGCTAGAACCTGCTGCAACATGTGATTTGGCAGTTCCTCACCAAGTATTTGGGTTCAGTCTGTAGTGGGATCCAGAGTGCTGAGACCCGAAAAGCTGATTACCATGAAAGATCTTTTGAGAAGGAATGTCTGCAAATAGCCCAAGCTCGTGAGGTTGCTGGTTGAGGGCATGGCAGTTCGGAATCAAAATATCATGTTCACCAGTTGACTGCAGATAGTGATGAAAAGTTTCGATTCATCAAGACCAGCGTTCAAAGAAAGCCGACAGCCAGTCGCAAAGGCAGAGGCATGCAACCAATATAACCACTCACTGGGGAGAGGAAATTCTTCAGGCCAAGCCTTCTACACATACAGTGCTTCTCTTTTAAACCAGACATCAGAAAGTGCCTGTTCATGACTGTGTGTGTGTATCAAGTGCAACACCAAGGGACACATCGCTGCCTTGCGTAACAGGAGAGAATATTCACACCATAAGGGTAGAAGACAATGAAGTACAAGATGTTCTACAACTTCAGAACAAATACATACTGTGAATTCTGTACATACCAGTACTACTGCAAATGATCCGTTAATGTTACTTTGAGGCGAAAAAAGAATGATGTTACCATGCAGTTTGATACAGGTTGTGCCATTTATATATTGAAAGGACTTGTATGAGAAATATTTTTCTAGATTACAATTAAAGCCATCCGAGTGTATGGCTTCCATAGGTGAAATAAGAAGTGGAAATTGATTACAAGGGAAGCAGTTTAAACTTCCACTAGTGATTGCTCCAAAAAGGTTCATGTGCTTTGCTAGGAAGGAATGGTGGTTCAAACTGGTACCTGATTGGAAGATGATGTGTTTTTGTAAATCATCTTCATGCCTCTAAAATGTTCCAGATGTTTCCACTATCCTAAAAGAAACCTGTGAATTGTTTAAAGATGAGCTAGGATGTTTATAATTGTCCAGAAGTTGAACTCACCGTTTCAGAAAATTCAAAATTTCACAAAGCTAGACCAGTTCCGTATGCCTTTCAGTCCAGAGTACAAAAAGAGTCATGGAAAGTGATGGAGTAATTGAGAGAGTTTCTATGCTCCAGTTGGTGCTTCTCGAATTATGTCTGTGAATAGAAGAGAGTCAGGTGTGTGGTGATTTTAGTGTGACTTACAACAAATGTGCTGATGTAGTAATGAACCCTATTCCAAAAGGTTGAAGATTTACATTCAGTTTGAAATTGTTCTGTGTTAGTGTGCTGGACATGTCACAACATAACACCAAATTCCTATTGATTGAATCTAGTAAGCATCTCACAATCAATATACATTGGACAAATTGTGTTTAAGAGATTGCCTTTGGTATTCACTGTGGCCCTGCTATTTTTCAGAATAATGGATAATATGCTTTCTGACATTCAAATGTTATATATTTACTTAGATGATGTCCTCATTGCAGGAAAAAGACAAGAAGGATCACCTAGATACATTGTGTAAACTTCTGCAAAGGTTGCAAGATTAGGTTTCAGATTAAATAAGAAAATATGAATTTGAGCAAAATTCTGTCACATACCTTGGTCATAGAATAGATGGTGAGGGCCTTCATCCCACACAAGATAAACTCCTTGCCATAAGTCAAGCTCCACCCCTAAAGATGTAACAGCGTTATAATCCTTCCTAGGCCTGATAATGTTTTATTCAGATTTCTGAAGAATCACTCCACTGTACTTGCTCCCTGAATAGATTGCTAAAGAAGGGTGTTCAATGGGTTTTGGACCCAAGTAGAGGATGGCTTTCTCTAAAAGGCAAAAATGTTACTGATACACTATGATGACTCTTTACCAGTTTCATTCTGTGATGCTTCTTCATATGGTGCTGTATTGATGGGTGTTACGACCAGTTGCTTTTTGCCTCATGCATAACAGGTGCTCATAAAAATACTACTAGATAAAGCCCTAAGCATTGTATATGGTGTTCAAAGAACAGTTCCTTCGACGGCAGTTCACGATTACCAATCACCGCCCATTGGTTTCCTCGTTCAACAGAGAAACCTGTTCCCCACAGCATCTGCCAGACTGCAAAGATGGGCATAAGTTGGCTTCATACAGCTACAAGATAGAATACAGGGACACGGCATGTCAAGAGTCCTCTGGCTAAAAAGTGAACTGTGACAGTGAGGTTGTTAAGTGCTACTTCCTTGAAACAGACATCCTCACAAGTGTAACACATTAAATGATCAAGAATAAAACTCAGTAGGTCCAATATTGTCAAAGTTCTGAAATATTGGGCTTACTACAACCGGACATCTGGCGGCATGGTATAAAATATAGTCTTCATTTTACGCGGTCAATTGAACCGTGGAAGTCCAGCATAAAAAGCAGCGCATGTAGAAATAACAGAACACATGGGATTAATTGAAATAGAGACTGGGCCGACCCCAAACTCCACTTTACAATGCGTCGTTGTAGTAAAAATAACATCTTAATTTTATGATGGTATACACACAATTAATACTTTAGAGAAATATCAATAATTTTGGATTTTTACACTTACTTCGTTAGTAGAAAAGATGGCGGGCACCTGCGGGGATGGGGGTTGGTTCGAGCAGAGGGCAGATTATTGGCCCTCGCTTATCAATTGTATCACTATCACCACAGAGACTTGCAGGGCCTTTGTCAAACCCCTCAGTCCATATTCTCACTATCACTGACTTGGGCGGCTGTGGTAATGTTTTGTTTGAAGCGACCTTGCGCACCCTGCCAGCGCTGCTACGTAATGATGGAATGAACCTTGTAAATAAAAATTGTCGGTCTGGCAAGGTGCTGCGTAAACCAAATCCGCGTAATCGAGACTATTCTGTGATACTGTACTTATTTCGAGGTCCGACGTAAGTGATCGCTGATATGCGACAAAATTTTCGTTTGTAATTCCATTTAAAATGGCTGGCAAGCATAAAAGTGAAAGTTCTCGTGGTGCAGAAGAAAGAGACACCCATTTTAGAATTTCTATATATTATTTTTGACTTGACCTGGTCATCAGGACGAAACCCGTCATAAATGAGGAGAGACTGTACAGTATGATACTTTATTGTAACTTACTACAATTCTGTAGTTCTATTGCTGTGCTTTATTATATTGTTAACATTCGTGATTAGATGATAGTTTAGTTTATATTTTTTAGGATATGTTTCCACTTGATTCAGATTTGACATTTTGGTTTTAAAAGGAGGATAGTGTTATATATTGCTTTACAAATAATTGTATAAAGGAATAATTTATATTATTACAGCAACAACTGTATTTATTTACTTTAAATGTTGATTGTTTATATGGAGACTCACTGTAGAGGTAGATTTATATGGAGACTCACTGTAAAGGGAGCAGGGAATAAACATGGGATTTAGAAGACTGTGCCTCAATCTCTCCTACATAAATAGTATGAAATGAAGACTCACGGTAATGCTGTCAAGGCTGGCATTACTGTGGGTTGATATTTAGTCAGAATGCAGTGCGGAATTACGGTACGATATTTTCCTTGAAGTGCAGTGCGGTACAATTTAGAGTGCGGAAAAATGGTAAAATTCCTTACGTGCATTACCCAGGCTTAAAACACAGTCATTAACAGGTCCACTGGTGGTAAGTATTTGGTGCAGATCTCTCTCCAGAGTTGACCAAGTGTTGCCAATGTATATGTCTGCACAGTTTGTGGAGGTTAAAAGAAATGTTAACACAAAATAATAATAATAATTAACAGTTTATTGAAGGCATAGCGGCGGAAGGCTGAAAATATACAGATTACATAATTGGGGAATGGGTCTCTTGTTGTAAATAATATACAAGTAACATAAGTGATACAAATATGATATATAATAACTAGGTGGGGAGCTCAAACTACAGGGCATTTCAACATAGTGACAGTGCAAAAAGTAAGATTGACTGGGAATACACTGGTTGATTACAGTTATTGATAATTTTACAATGGTTGGGACTGGGCTGTTCTTATAGCGATGGGTTCGTGCTCGTATGGGCTGGATCTTGATTTGTGGTGTCAATTAGCAATTCTTGGTAGAGGATCTCAGGTGGTAGTAGGGCCGGTGTTGAGATGGTGGTGTAACACCACCACTACAGTATTTTCATGTTGACACACTGTTGTGGTAATGGTTTTGCCTTTGCTTGAAATTTATTTATTTTTTAGATTCTTCCATAATTATTCCTGCTATAATTCATGCCCTCCCAATGATTGGGTTGGGAGGATTTTAAGTTGGATATGTGTTGTACAGTAAGGTCCAGCAATAGGCGATATGCATGCGTTCTTGAGAAGTTTTTTATTGGGGGTATTGTTTTGGTCACAGGATCCGTGATTAAAACTGAAATCGTTCTATCTTAGTAATTTTCAACTCCAAACACTGGTATAAATTTGAGATGCAATCCCAAGAATTTCAACCTTAAATCCAACCTACTGGTAAGCAGATTAAACAGTGTTAGTTTAGTGTAGAGAGTACAGTACTGCTAGGAGCTGAAGATGAATACTACTTGTGTTGTGTTTGTTTGAAGGTGAAGATCAATGCTGGCATGTTTTGGTTCATTAGCTAGCTAGACTGGGTCAATCAGTTACTAAACTCACACAATATGAGAGACTGCTCAACCTTCATCTCAATCTCTTGTGTGTATTAGTGAAAATTTTAGTCCAATCATGTCTGAAAATGGCCGTGCAAATGAGTCTGTAAAACAGCCAAGTGACATGAAAATCATTAAGCGGCTTCGAAAATACGTGTGTGTAAGGAGGGGTAGGTGTGCAACAGGAGCAAGGCAGTGGTGGTCAACAACATGGCAAGCTGTGACAAAATGAATTGGTGAGTGTTGATTACATTTTGTTTCATAACTGTAGTTATTTTTGTTAAGCGGGATCTTTGTTTCATCTATCAAAAACCATAACATCCACAGAGCTTTTTAATATTTCATTTGGATAATGTCAGATGATTATTCATTTTGTCACGGGGAGTTAAAAACTATTACATTAACCTCTTCACTAGTTTTCCCTTTAAATACAGTATTTTATTTGGGTAATGCGGTGAAAGCATTTTACAAGTTTGTAAGTAGAAACTATTTTCCTAATCATTTGGGAAATTTCCATAGTTCATTCTACCAATCTGAGGATTAGGTAAGTGCCCGTCACTCATGGGCCCACACTGGTCACAACTTGTCCACTTTTGTATTGTACAGGTTGAATGTTGAACAATTACTGTCTTTAAGTTTAAGAAACATAGAGGAATCTTTATTTGGCTCCATAAATGTTTTGAAATACATAACAAACAGTATTGTACAGCTAGTATTAAAAAAAATGTGTATAGGGTCAATTTGATTCAAGGCTTTCGAGCAATGTTACTCTACTTGTTTCTAAGCGTTTGGTAGCTATACATCTGTGACCTTTGGTATGAATGAATATACAGTCAGTCCTCAACTTACGATGGGGTTAGGGACCGGCTTGACTAGGTTGTAAGTCGAAAATACGAAAATAATACATAGAAAATCTAAAATGGGTGTCTCTTACTCTTCTCAGCACAACAAGAACTCTCACTTTTACGCTTAGCAGCCATTTTAAAGTGAATTAGAAACGAAAATTTTGTCAGCACAGCGCGATCACTAACGTCGGGACTCAAAAATACATAATTTGAAAATATTTTATACGACTGCGCGGTTGTATGTCCGGTGGTCATAAGTCGAGGAGTACCTGTATAGCAAATAAATAAATACTGTACAGTATGTAGTCCCCAAAAAAGTATCGTTATATTTTCCGTCACTACAATTTGTAACTCAAGACAAAATATTTGATATGATCCCCAGTGCTCTCATAAGTTGGTATGCATGCTTCCCATATCAAGCAACAGCTAAAGAAGGGGTAGGATTGGGGAAGGAGTCATCCTTGTAGGCATAGTACAGGTACTTCAATATAGTAACAAGAAATCCATTGGTTATAAAACAAGCCATTGACTGATGTTTACAATACATTAAATGAAAATGTTTTGAAACATCAGAATCGAGACAGACCTCAAAACAGACATTCCACCATTAAGTCGCTGTAGTAACAGAATTTCATTCATACTGAGTTTCACAATATGCCTACTCATGTTGTTCACATTATGTCTGATTTATGAAAAGTGATCAACAAGTAGCACCTGATATTCAAATGAGCAGCTACAGCAACGCATATTATATCGGTCACTGTACATGGAATCAGCCGTGTAACACCAAAATAAAGTTTCAAATAAAGACTTGCAGGCATTTATGGTTGTAAGTGTCGTGGCAGCAGTTGTTTCATGGCACCTAACCCATCGGTACTGTGGCTGGCCACCCCAGTTCAACGTGTTATCTGTGTTATGTATGCCTTCCTATGTTTGTCATTTCACTCATCAATGACATGGTGTCCATTTACAACATCCACTAGAGTCAAGTAATACTGTACTGTATTTGTATACAATCTGAAGCCTTCGAAGATTCACACTGTTCAAAACTTACACTGCATATGTACTTTATTTACTAATTCCTGACATACGACGCAGTCGTATAAAATATTTTTTTCAAATTACGATGAGTCCCACGTTAGTGACGCTTGCATCGGTGAATTTGTTTATTATTCCTTAAAATGGTCAAGTGTCGTGATAGAGTCTTTCTAAATAAAAACTGAGACCCATTTTAGATTTTTCTATGTATTTTTGATTTTTGACTTAGTAACTGGCCGCCGTCCCTAACCCCGCTGTGGTCTGTGACTGATTAGCAGTATATACCTATTTGTTTTGATACCTATTTCATTAAAACATCTTATACCACATACTGTACACTCTTTCTTATAAAAAAAGTAACTGTCAAATGCTTTAAATTGTCTAGAGCTGCATAGGTTGTCCTGTTATACAGTCTATTGTTAAGTTGATTTCATGTTAAAAATCCTTGTAATGATCTGTACTCAATTAGTACCGTGTGTTTTGGATGTTTATTGAAGTTTTATTGTGGAAAAGGTTCCAGATGGTTACTAGAGATATTTTACGTAATCTCTGTGGATATCCTTGTTTAATGTGTAGATCCTGTGGTGATATGGAGAAGTAAGGATTAGTGCTCTATTATTGACACATTAAATTTGTTTCAAGACTAGTAGATTAGATGTGATATGACTGTATCATGTGATCTCAACAAATGAACCAATTGAAGCTTTTACTAAAAAATCTAATCGACAAGATATGGTTTTACTTGGGAGTTTTTGTATTCTGGAAATGCATGTTGTAGCTTATTTTTTTTATGTGATTTTATTTATATTTATAGTTTCACATTCAATTTAGGTCTGGTGTTTCTACGGAATTACATCCTCTGTTGTACAAACACATATGTAAAGTTTGTTTATCGGAAGGTTTTATTCTAAAACCTGTATGGTAATAGTGTGTGGGGGGCTTATGCTGAATAAAGTTGTCTTCATTAGTCAAATAAAATATTAAAAAACTACATCTCTTAGAGTGAAGGGGGTTAATGCAGTGGGATGTTATTCTGGCTGGGACCACGACTGCTTCTGTAAAGTGGATACTGTATGAGTCGTACTGTAATGTACTTACTATTTACAGTACAGTATAGCATCCCTGTAATAAACCAGATACACTTTTGCATTATTTGTGGTTTTAGTAAATACTGTATGACTTTAACTTATTTAATTATTCTCAACACTCAGTGATATTACAAGTAAACATTCAATATAGGTATCACTCGCTGTATGAATGTTCAGTATTTATTATACAAATATTTTATTCTTAATTTTTTCACTAATGTATATGGAGCTGTTTTCATGTATTATAGGTAATACAGTACTGTATACAAAATTTTTATTATTGATTTTGTTCAGTACAGCACCACCAAATAGTGGGTTTGCTGTGTTTGTGAACTGATTTATTATTTGAAGATACAGTTGACTTCTTGCCATTCAGAGGGATAGGTTCCAAGAAATGGCGCTGATAAGTAAAACCAAAAATAGCAACTTGTACTATTTAGCATACCTATGCCAAACAACTGACCAGCCACGTAGCATCATTCAATTGTCAGGGTCATCACTTTTTGCCTTATTTCACTCCACTAGCACTGACACTAGACAGTCTTTAGGGACCATTTCTGGCTGGTGAAACACTGAAATGCTTTGAGACAATGATGAATGCTGCGTTGGGTGACTCACAAAGCGTGAAAGGGCCGTTACCGCCTGTCAATAATCATTAAATTAATCGGAACTTTGATAATCTATGCATATATTGTGGTTTCTGTAGTGGTAGATACTAAATTGTAGTGGTTAGTTACTAAAATAAAATAAAATACTGTAATTTGCAGTAGTAGTAATCTTTTTTTTGAACTTTATTTTTTAGTTATGTATAACTTTGTGAGTTTTGTCATGGGAAACCAAACCCCAATTTTCCTATATGGTGTTAATCACCTACTGGTTTTCTGTGATCTTAATCAAGGTAATGTGTAGTACTACTGTATAATATTATCCAACTCACGTGAGGAGAAGTAGTCTTGGTCACCACTCCACCGTGGTTGGCCAATCGGATTTATGTGGTGTCCTTTTTTTTTTAACTTTTTTCTTTGCAGTGGAATGTTGGTATAGTGAAATAAAAAAAATATATCAAATGTACTTCAATTTGTTTTGCTAATTATGTACTGTACATAATGGTTTATTGTAAAGGGAAGCTTGGAAATTTGAAATGAAGGAATGTAAGGTGTTGAATATACTGGAATACAAGAGCAGTGTAAGTCAGCTGAGAGTAACTGTGGGAGTGGCTGGTATTTGCTGGGAAATCCTATATTTAATGCCTATATCCTTCACTTTAAAAATAGGTTTGTAATGGGAAGAGTTTTCTGCAAACTTGTTTCAAATATCCCTAGTGGCAACCAATTAGATCATTGCCAGCAGGTAATCACAGCTAATTAACACTTGCTTGATAATGTCCGTATTGTGCTGTTAACAGATTATTGATAAAAAATATTTTGAAATTCAGCTAGAAGAGTAATAAGACTTAAATCATCGTGAAATTTAAACTCATTAGTTACAGCTTATACAGTACATTGTGTTGTGAGTGTTTAACAAAAAAAAATAGAAGCAGTGTGGAATCTTTTTTGCAGGTAATGTCTGTACTTTTTTCCATTTTTATGTAGATCCAAATATAAGTGTTGGATAAAAATGGAAGAATAATGTGTAATTTGTTTCTTTCGTGTTTCTTCTTATTTTTCATTCTTCACACTGAGTTTCTATTCAATATTTTTGACATCTTTTCTGCGTACTGTTTTACTCCTCCCAATAGCCCGTAAAATATCTAATTTCTCCTAATACACAGTAAGAGTTTCCGTATACCATGTTGACTAGTTAACTATATAAACTGTGTACATCATCATGTTATATATTAAACAAAAACCTTAATAATAACTATCTTATAACTGTCTTTATTTGTTACTGTTATATCTAAAGGAATTCTATAGTTTGTTGTTAAATAATAGAGTAATAGGTGAGGGTTGTGTGTGTCAGTGGGGGGATGGGGGGAGGTAGGAGGAGAGTGGGAGAGGTAGAGGAGTCGTCTGTTACCCCACCTCCCTAACCTCCCTAACTCCCTAATAACCCTTTAGTTATTATCAATTGAGTAATTATTTCTCTACGATCTCAATTAATTATATAAAGCATAAAAATGTATTATTAATGGCACTGGTGGGTAAGAAGCACATGCGCATGTCGATAAAGTTATTTTGTTACCTCCCCTTATCGCCATCTTTGTAACACCGTCCCCATATCGACGCGCACAGTGCCACCAGAGAGCTGTGCAACGATTGTTAACTGAGCGGCGGGAAGGCTGGTGGACCAATCACGTACCGTGTTCACCGTCCCTGGCCTCAGTAGTGCAAATGGAGTAAAGAGAATGAGTGTAAGAGGAGAGACAGTGAATTTGCTGTATGGGCGACCGAGCAGGAGTCTAACGTTTTCGATGTGTCCGCCTATTATGACCTGGAAGGTGGGAACTGAAGGCTGAATTGGATTGTCGGGTTATCTAAGTCCGGTAGCAAGAAGGAATTAGTTGAATGTTTATGGAGTGTGAGTTCCTGGTAGGGTTGTGTGTGTGTGTGCCGTGGATACCTGCTTTGTGGAGGCTTATTTATTGATATTTTGTGATATTAACGGGTCTGGGGGTGGGTTTAATCTGTGTGGGTTTAGAGATGGGTATGGATAGATATTTGTTGTGTTGTTTTTTATTTTAGTATTTTCACCATAAAGTGTGAAAGATGGTTTAGTGAGTGGATCCTCCTGCTGGGTGTATGTGTGTGTGGAGGGTTATGTGGGTGGGGGTGTAAGTGTGTGGGGAATATTTGTGGTGTAGTGTTAAATCTTTTGCTATACTGGATAGATGAGTGTTATGTAACTTGAAGTCCATCTATGGCATCACTAGTTTTGCCTGCTTGGTGATGACCCACAGACAATATGCGCTATTTTCAGTATTCCTTAATATGTATAATTGCATGTAAAAAAATAGTAACAGGCTCTTTTATTAGCAATGCTAGGTACTTACCCAGGTACTGTAGAACATCTTGTAGCAAGAAGGCTATACATATTAGGAACATTCTTCATATTCTTTGGAGAGTACAAAATATTCCATAAGTATGTGTGCTTGTAAATTATTAAATACATTTGAATAATTTGGGTACAAAATTTTAAGCATTTTTTTTTAAAGTTTGTACCATTGATATTTTAATGATTATGTATGATTACTAGCACCTGATGGTTACACTTCTGAATTACAGAAACATGTTCAAGCTTTGTTTAGGACCTCTGTGCCAACTCCCTGCTTTAGTACTGGTGAAAATACTAAGAATGAGAGTTTAACCGTTAATCTGTTGTAATATCAAGTTACTGCTATAATTCGGTGCAGAAACAATATGTTCAGTATAGTATTATACTGCAAAAAATAATGTCACGTTGTTCGATATTAATGTATTTTTGACAAGTGAACTCTTTGTTTTTCTTAACAGATTAGGTTCTTAATTTGATGAGTCAGGTTTGGAGTTTTTAAAAGTAAATGGATTGATATTTCAGAAAACCATTACAATAATATAGTTATATATTCTCAGCTCATCTGCCAAAATACTGCATATGGATTAGTTAAGAAAAACTTACATTTCATTCCACATTTGAAGCTCGATTCAGGTATATGTTACTGTACAGCATATGGATAACTCATATCATTGTATCATGGCTGGATGGTCGTCATACCAATTCCGAAAGTGACAGCGTAAGTGGGAAAGTAGTAGAATACAGGAGGTAATCTTATCTAGGTTGAAAATACATGGTAACAGCAATATGTCTGAACGAAGTACATCGAT
>NW_024731635.1:0-9127 GCF_018991925.1 Homarus americanus | reverse complement strand
TATAACAAAGTCCCCTGATCGAGTATAACAAAGTACCCTGATCGAGTATAAGAAAGTGCCCTGATCAAGAATAACAAAGTCCCCTGATCGAGTTTAAAAAAGTCCCCTTATCGAGTACAATAAAGCCCCTGATCGAGTATAACAAGTCCCCTGATCGAGTATAACAAAGTCCCATTATCGAGTATAACAAAGGCCCCTGATCGAGTATAACAAAGTCCCCTGATCGAGTACACTAAAGTCCCCTGGTCGAGTAAAACAAAGTCCCTGGCCGCGTATAACAAAATCCCCTGATCGCGTATAACAAAGTCACCTGGTCGTCTATAACAAAGTCCCCTGATTGAGTATAAGAAAGCCCCCTGATCGAATTTAACAAAACCCCCTGATCGAGTATAAAAAAGGCCCCTGGTCGAGTATAACAAAGTCCTTTGGTCGAGTATAATAAAATCCCATGATCGAGTATAAAAAAGGCCCCTTATCGAGTATAACAAAGGCCCCTGGTCGAGTATAACAGGATCCTGATCGAGGAGTAACTGGCCCCTCTGATCGAGTATAGCAAAGTCCCCTGATCGAGTATAACAAAGCCTCTGATTTATATAACAGCGTCCCTATCGAGTATATTTAAAGCCCCCTCATCGAGTTTAAATAAAACCCCGATCGAGTATAAAGCCCTGTCGAGAGCAAAAGTCCCCAGATCGAGTATAACAAAGTCCAGTGATCGAGTATAACAAAGCCCCCTCATCGAGTATAAAAAAGTCCCTTGGTCGAGTATAACAAAATCCGCAGATCGAGTACAACAAAGTCACCTTATCGAGAATACCAAAGTCCCGCTGATCGAGTATAACAAAACCCCCTTATCGAGTATAGCAAAGCCCATAATCGAGTATAAAAAAGTCCCCTGATCGAGTATAACAAAGTCCCCTAATGGAGTATAACAACGCCCCCTAATCGAGTATAACAAAGGCCCCTTATCGAGTATAACAAAGCCCCCTCATCGAGTTTAACAAAACCCCCTGATCGAGTATAAAAAAGCCCCCTGGTCGAGTATAAAAAAGTCCCCTGATAGATTATAACAAAGGCCCCTAATGGAGTATAACAACGCCCCCTGATCGAATATAACAAAGGCCCCTTATCGAGTATAACAAAGCCCCCTCATCGAGTATAACAAAGTCCCCTCATCGAGTATAACTAAGTCTCCTGATCGAGTATAACAAAGGACCCTAATGGCGTATAACAAAGTCCCAAGATCGCGTATAACAAATTCTCCTGATCGAGTAAAACAAAGTCCCCTGATCGAGTATAACAAAGTACCCTGATCGAGTATGACAAAGTGCCCTGAGCGAGAATAACAAAGTCCCCTGATCCAGTATAACAAAGTCCACTAATCGAGTATAAGAAAGGCACCTGACCGAATATAACAAAGTCACGAGACGAGTAAAACAAACACCCCTGATTGAGTATAACAAAGCTCCCTGATCGAGTATAACAAAGTCCCCTGATCGACTATAACAAAATCCCCTGATCGAGTATAACAAAGTCCCTGATCGAGTATAACAAAGTCCCCTGATCGAGTAAAACATACACCCCTGGTCAAGTATAACGAAGTCCCCTGATCGAGTATAACAAAGCCCCCTGATCGAGTATAAAAAAGTCCCTGATCGAGTATAACTAAGTGCCCTAATCGAGCATTACTAAGTCCCCTGATCGAGTATAACAAAGGACCCTAATGGAGTATAACATAGTCCCAAGATCGAGTGTAACAAAGTCCTCTGTTCGAGTATAACAAAGTCCCCTGATCGAACATAACAATGTCCCGTCATCGAGTATAACAAAGTGCCCTGATCGAGAATAACAAAGTCCAATGATCGAGTATAACAAAGTCCACTAATCGAGTATAAGAAAGGCACCTCACCGAATATAACAAAGTCACGAGTCGAGTAAAACAAACACCCCTGATTGAGTATAACAAAGTACCCAGATCGAGTATAACAAAGTCCCCTGATCGAGTATAACAAACCCCCTCATCGAGTATAAAAAAGCCCCCTGGTCGAGTATAACAAAGTCCGCAGATCGAGTACAAAAAAGTCACCTTATCGAGAGCAACAAAGTTCCCTGATCGAGTATAACAAAGGCCCCTAATCGGGTATACCAAAGCCCATGATCGAGTATAAAAAAGTCCCCTGATCGAGTATAACAAAGTCCCCTGATCGAGTATAACAAAGTCCCCTGGTCGTATATAACAAAGTCCCCTCATCGAGTATAAAAAAGCCCCCTGGTCGAGTATAACAAAGTCCCCTGGTCGAGTATAATAAAGTCCCATGATCGAGTATAACAAAGGCCCCTGATCGAGTATAACTAAGTTCCCTGATCGAGTATAACAAAGGACCCTAATGGCGTATAACAAAGTCCCAAGATCGCGTATAACAAAGTCTCCTGATCGTGTATAACAAAGTCCCCTGATCGAGTATAACAAAGTACCCTGATCGAGTATAACAAATTGCCCTGATCAAGAATAACAAAGTCCCCTGATCGAGTTTAAAAAAGTCCCCTTATCGAGTACAATATAGCCCCTGATCGAGTACAACAAGTCCCCTGATCGAGTATAACAAAGTCCCATTATCGAGTATAACAAAGGCCCCTGATCGAGTATAACAAAGTACCCTGATCGAGTATACTAAAGTCCCCTGGTCGAGTAAAACAAAGTCCCTGGCCGAGTATAACAAAGTCCACTGATCGCGTATAACAAAGTCCCCTGGTCGTCTATAACAAAGTCCCCTGATTGAGTATAAGAAAGCCCCTTGATCGAATTTAACAAAACCCCCTGATCGAGTATAAAAAAGGCCCCTGGTCGAGTATAACAAAGTTTTTTGGTCGAGTATAATAAAATCCCATGATCGAGTATAAAAAAGGCCCCTTATCGAGTATAACAAAGGCCCCTGGTCGAGTATAACAGATCCTGATCGAGTATATAAATATATTCCCTGATCGAGTATAACAAAGTCCCCTGATCGAGTATAACAAAGCCCTGATCGAGTATAACAAAGTCCCCTGGTCATATAACAAAGCCCTGGTCGAGTATAACAAAGTCCCCTGATCGAGTATAACAAAGCCCCCACATCGAGTTTAATAAAACCCCCTGATTGAGTATAAAAAAGCCCCCTGGGGGAGTATAACAGTGTCCCCTGATTGAGTATAACAAAGGACCCTAATGGAGTATAACAAAGTCCCAAGATCGAGTATAACAAAGTCCTCTGATCTCGTATAAGAAAGGCACCTGATCGAATATATCAATGTCCTTAATCGAGTAAATACAAAGTCCCCTGATCGAGTTTAACAAAGTCCCCAGATCGAATATAACAAAGTTCCCTGATCGAGTATAACAAAGCCCCCTCATCGAGTATAAAAAAGCCCCCTGGTCGAGTATAACAAAGTCTCTGATCGAGTACCACAAAGCACTTTGATCGAGTATAACAAAGCCCCATCATCGAGTATAAAAAAGCCCCCTGGTCGAGTATAACACAGCCCCCTGATCGAGTATAACAAAGCCCCCTCATCGAGTTTAAGAAAACCCCCTGATCGAGTAAATAAAAGCCCCCTGGTCGAGTATAACAAAGTCCCCTGGTCGAGTATAACAAAGTCCCATGATCGAGTATAACAAAGGACCCTTATCGAGTATAACAATGGCCCCTGGTCGAGTTTAACAAAACCCTCTGATCGAGTATAACAAAATCTCGTGATCGAGTATAACAAAGTCCCCTGATCGAGTAAAACTAACACCCCTGATCGAGTTTAACAAAACCACCTAATCGAGTAAAAAAAGGCCCCTGGTCGAGTATAACAAAGTCCTTTGGTCGAGTATAATAAAATCCCATGATCGAGTATAAAAAAGGCCCCTTATCGAGTATAACAAAGGCCCCTAGTCGAGTATAACAGGATCCCCTGATCGAGTATAACAAATTTCCCTGATCGAGTATAACACAGTCCCCTGATCGAGTATAACAAAGCCCCCTGATCGAGTATAACAAAGTCCCCTGGTCGAGTATAACAAAGGTCCCTGGTCGAGTATAACAAAGTCCCCTGATCGAGTTTAACAAAGCCCCCTCATCGAGTTTAACAAAACCCCCTGATTGAGTATAAAAAAGCCCCCTGGGCGAGTATAACAATGTCCCCTGATCGAGTATAACAAAGGACCCTAATGGATTATAACAAAGTCCCAAGATCGAGTATAACAAAGTCCTGTGATCTCGTATAAGAAAGGCACCTGATCGAATATATCAATGTCCCTAATCGAGTAAATACAAAGTCCCCTGATCGAGTATAACAAAGTCCCCAGATCGAGTATAACAAAGTCCCCTGATCGAGTATAACAAAGCCCCCTCGTCGAGTATAAAAAAGCCCCCCGGTCGAGTATAACAAAGTCTCTAATCGAGTACAACAAAGAACTTTGATCGAGTATAACAAAGCCCCATCATCGAGTATAAAAAAGACCCCTGGTCGAGTATAACATAGTCCCCTGGCCGAGTATAACAAAGTCCCCTGATCGAGTATAACAAAGCCCCCTCATCGAGTTTAACAAAACCCCCTCATCGAGTTAAACAAAAAACCCTGATCGAGTATAAAAAAGCCCCCTGGTCGAGTATAACAAAGGCCCCTGGTCGAAAATAACAAAGTCCCCTGATCGAGTATACTTAAGTCCCCTGATTGAGTATAACAAAGTCACAAGATCGAGTATAACAAAGCCCCCCGATCGAGTATAACAAAGTCCGCTGATCGAGTATAACAAAGCCCCCTGATCGAGAATAACAAAGTCCCCTGGTCGACTAAAACATAGTCCCCTGGCCGATTAAAACAAAGTCCCCTGTTCGAGTATAACAAAGCCCCCTCATCGAGTTTAATAAAAACCCCTGATCGAGTATAAATATGCCCCTATAGAGAGCAGACACGTAGAGCGACGGGGACGCCGGAGAACAAACAGACCCGGAGCTGCGAAGACCTGCCTCTTTTGCTGCATGTTTGAGCAGTCTGCAACTTTGTTGTGATAAGACACTCAATCCTAGTGATTGTACTTACTCAACATAGTGACGGTGTAATTACCATCACAGATTGTACGGGAAATTCCAACTTTTGGAAAAAACAAATATTTGGGCTCCCCAAATTTTGACGACTACCCGTGCCTCTACGTCCTGGATTGGCCAATCAGTGGTGCCCCACGGTGGCGTGATACATGCACGTTTACTGCGGTGCTCTGATTGGCTAACCGAACGTGGCGTGGTAGGTAGGCTGTTTCTACTCTCTAAATCCTCTTCTTTCCTCTTTTCATCCCCCTCATGCACTCCGTTCTTTGAACGGGAGGCGGGACTTAGCGATACGGTCGATCCGGCAAGGGAACCTGTGATAGCGCAGGGCACCCCTTGTCCGGGGGTCACCGGTAGGTGGCAACTTTCTTAGACATAACTATTCACAGGTAACCTGGGTGCAGAACCCTACGAGCCCGACGCCCGTCCAAGAGGGGGGGGCGGGGTCACTGCTCCCAGGCAGGAGCCCTGTGTTATAGGTAGGATTAGATGTAATCAAGAAGATGACAACAAGCATTAGAATAAAACATAGAGATAAGGGACACTCTATTGGAAGGGGAAAAGTGGCAGAAATCACTTACAACAAACTGCAAGTCCCACTAACAAGAATATTCAGCACCAATGAAGGTTTTAAAGTAATCTGTAAAGATGACTTTGATCCAGATAAAATCCTTTCAAAAGAAGCAAGAGATATATTTTACAATGAAGGCCTTATTGTTGTCATGCCACCAGAACAAAAAGCAAAAAGATCAGTTTTTGTTCGTCAAGTCGACCAAGAGATCGGGAGGAAGACATCGGAAGACCTGAAAGATGAACTGGAACGCCAAAATAGGTGGATGAAGATTGAAGAAGTCATTAAGATAAAGGACTATACTCATGTTTTTAAGATTACTTTTGAAGAAGTGTCAATGGCTGAGAAAGTTTTACAACAGGGCTTTCTAATATTCAGCATGTCAGTCACACCACATCAAATAAAGAAGGAGACATTCATCAGTCTGTAAACTTGCTTCTCCTGCTACAAATATGAAGAACACACAACGAGAGACTGTCCGGAAAAAGAAAAAAAGTACTGCTCAGATTGTGCAGGCGACGACCATACCTACACTGAATGTAAGAATACACATGTTGGCTGTCTCAACTGTAAGAGAAACGGGAATGTATACATAGGACATAGGACGTTAGCAATGGCATGCCCAATAAAAAAACACATGATAAAGCACAAGGAACAAGAAACAAGGAAAAAGGAACAAGACAAAAAGGATACGACATACGTCGAAATAGCCAAGAGAGCGGTCCAAGAGGCTCACAGACCAGAATCCACCATATTAAACCTAAGTGAGCCAATACATGATAAGGTAATGATTAGTATGATCCATGCACATTTGCACAATATCATTGCACCCGGATCATACAATGAGGAATTAAGGAAAATGTTTAAATTGAATAACCTACTAGAGATGATATTTCCAGAGAATCCACAATCCGAAAAACTATTTCAGGCAACATATGCAAGCGAACTGAGAGAAAGACTACATCTAGGCGAACAAAGGTTTGAGCAAGGAGCAACAGCTGATACACAAGGAACACAAGCGACTGATAGAGATCCCAGACAAATGACTAGAAGTGACAAAGAGAAGATAGAAATAACAAAAGGACAGACTATAAGACAAAGGAGTAGGAGGAGAGAAGATAAGATGGAAGCTGATCACAATATACAACCTGAATCTGCTGAAGAAATTGGATTAAAAGTTATCACTACAACAAAACATGGAATCCCAACATCGAGACCACCAGGAGGGACAATAGTAAAAAACTGTGAAGGAGGGATATACAAGTGGACATATCAAGAAAAATCCCTAAGTGAAGATTATGTCTGGTCACTAATTACTACGGACAAACTAAAGATTACGACCAATGACTTTAAAATAGTTGACCCGTCAGAGTTTAGAAGAGTCAGAAGCGGGAAACAGGATGATAGGTCTCCACTTCAACAGTCACAATCCAAGTATAAGAAATAATGGACAACAGACAAACAGTAAGAACTTTAAGAATAATACAACACAACGTAAGAAACTGGAAGACCGAGAGAATTAACCTAAGTAATATATATCAAGAAATTGACCCTGACATTATACTAATAAACAGTCACGGTGAGACAGAAAACAACAACATAAAACTCTTTTTAACGGCTGAAAACTGCAGCAACGTATGAGAAAACACGGAGAAGGATAGCGGTTAAAAGAAACTTGAAAATTTAAACTAATTGATGACTTCCAGGATGAATTTTCAGCAATAAAATAAATACAACTCAGACGTAATTATTACATACTACTTATCTCCCACTTGAGACGACCCTACTTTACCTATAGTAGTAACCTATTAAAATTGGCTAACAATAGTCATCCGATGTACATCTTAGAGACTAATGCCATAGGATTTTTGACAATATAAAATAATAACGTCGGGAAACGCCCTTAATCAATTAATAAACCTAGGGAAAATCAATCATCTAGGTCCTAACTTTCCAACCTGGAGAGATCACAATACATAATCGACACCTGACAAATTTTTTACTAACAACAAAGCCTTTTTCAATTACCATATACAGCAAGGACCTCTCACAGGCAGTGACTATCTGCCAATTATACTAACACTGTCAACAAGCCCCATACAGATACCAATAAAAAAACTGATAATGAGTAAAACAGACTGGGACAGCTTCAAAGACGACTTAGGTAATCACCACTCGATTAACCTACAAGGGAAAACAACAGAAGACATAGACTCAGAAATGGACAGACTGCACTCAGCAATAAAAACATCTATAACCAAACACACTCCTACTTCACACTTTAGAACATTACCCAACAACAGACTATCAGAAGAAGTTAAATTAATCCAGACCTATTACAATGAAATAAACAGGTATATGGAAAGACACGGCAGTAACAGATGGCTATATACGACACAGATAGCACTACAGATAAATTAAGAGACGTATGTAAGGAAGCAAACAAAAACAAATAAAAAATGGAATGATATTATAATGGCGGCTGGACATGATCAAAGACAAAAACATTGGACTTTATGTCAAGATGATAACGCGAAAAACACCAGTACATTAAAAGACCAAATGAAACAAAATTGCATGAGGAAAATGAACAAGAGTCAGCATTCAAAAAGGGAACAAAAGTTTTTAAAATATCAGATGAGGAAATGAAGATTTTGATAGAACTAAAGAAAGTGATAGAAGAAGAAATGGAAGACAAATACATAGAATCACCCCAAGGCAATATATAGACTATAACTTATTACCTAATAATCAAATAATAACCATGGGAGAAATGATGCACTATCTGAGGAAATTTAAGGAAAAAGCCCCTGGGCTCACAGGTATTACACGAAATATGATCATGAATCTACCTGAAAACATTTTAAATACACTATTAAACATTTATAACACATGCTTAATAACTGGTTACTTTCCAGACAAACTAAAATATGCTAAAATGATATTTATTCCTAAGGAGGGTAAGGACAATAAGGAAATATTAAACTACAGGCCAATATCTTTATTAGAAATTACCGGGAAACTATTGGAAAAAAATTTAAATTCAAGACTTATAACCTTTTTAACACAACAGGGGAAAACTAACAATAGACAACATGGATTTATGCCCAATAGAAATACCCTAACTGCAATAGCTACAATAACGGAAATAATTGCAATAGAAAAAAGCAAGGGTAACCAGATCAATATAATTTTAAGGGATGTTTCTAAGGCCTTTGATAAAGTTTGGCATTTAGGCTTGAAATATAAAATATTAAAACTGGGACTTAACGAATACTTGCTAAGAATATTGTGTAACTATTTAGATGATAGGAGAGCACAAATTCAAATTGGAAACTTTTTGGGAACTATGTTTAATCTTGAGAGTGGAGTACCTCAAGGAGGATGCCTTTCTCCAACACTATATACAAATTATACTTCAGACACACCTCAACCTACCCCCTTTAGCGAATATGTAATGTTTGCTGATGATATTACTCAAATA
>NW_024731634.1:0-13150 GCF_018991925.1 Homarus americanus | reverse complement strand
TGTAAAATCCGAAACCAGACTGTTTCATGCCTGCTGGACACAGGCTGTACCTACTGTTACATAACACCCGAATACGCGCAACAGCTGCACCTCTACTACCGACCATCAGAGTGTGTCCGCGAGTGCAACACGGTAATGGGGCAGGATAAGGTGCTCGGATACGTGTCCCCTGTCCCCATCACCTACATGGGTAAAACTAACTGGGCACCTTTTTACGTCGCTAATGATAACAACTATGGTGTAATTCTTGGCATCAACTTCCTCACGAATGCTCGACTCACATTCAACTTCACCGAGCTCTGTGCCTGAGTCCCAATCCTCTCATCAGAGTGAAATACAGCCATTTCATTGAATTACGCCCATAATGCCTTATTTAAGTCTTTTGTTTGTAATTAAAAAGGAACGAAAAAAATAGTTTCCTGCAATTAGTACGACTGTATGGAGGAAAGACTTTTTATTTTATTTTTTTACAATATATATCTATTCCTGGCTCAATACGCCTGGCGCATGAAAAATCGAAAAAAAAATATGAGAAGAAGTACTTTGTTTCTCAGCAGTTAGAGACATCACATCTAAACATAAAACAAATGCTTCTCGAAAAGATTGTGGAAAGAAGACATGCCTTCTCTCAACATACACAGCAGCTTCCAGTCGACAAGCTTGGTTTTCAATGGACTTGTGCAGCCGTTCATCGATGCTGTATTCCTTTATGGAAGGTGGAAAATAAATCTCTGAAGAGATTTCTAGAGAAATACACCGAGGAAAGTGTACCAAGTGAAGCTACATAACGAAAGAGTTATGTAAACCCTACCTTTGATAATATCATGCAGAAAATAATACGCCACCCAAGGTACTGCTGAAGGTGGGCTAAAGACCACAACACAACACAACACAACACAACACAGCACGGTTTTAATATTTTACAAACAACAATAACAAGTTAATCTCGTCTGTTAATAATAATAGCTTTTAAACTTTCCAACATTCAGTGACGTCATCGGAAGAATTCGTGAGATCAACATTATATTTGGATTTACTTTGAGGAAAAAAACATAAGATAATTTGAAATACAAAGCTAAAAAAAATATTAAAATAATCTACACATCCACCATGACGGCCGGACAAGTAACCCCCCCCCCCGGCGGTCATATAACTGGTGAATCTAAATGGATACAATTTACAGCTACACATATGAGGATGTTCAGAGTAAAGAAACATTACAAAGTTTGAGACATAACAGCACTTACCTATCACCCACATACCCGGCCAAGCGACTAATAATACACAGTCCTTCTCTCCAACACACCGCCAGTGAGAGCTCTTGAACACATACTCAACCTACCTATTGAAAATTACATCACATAGACCATCTACACTGATGGCTCTCTAAAGACGTGTGTGAGAAGGCAGAAAGGGCTCTCAGTGTGACTCAACCTAATGACAATATAGAAGGAGTTAAAATCAATGGAAGAAATTGAATTAGTTGCCAGACTCGGGGCCACAAGACTTAAGACAATACCGTTGACCGTATCATCATCACTGACGCCTTATCTACACTACGTGCACTTGACGCCCTAGGCTTAAGCTGTCACCAATAGGAACCCTTAAAACTGTAATCAGGAAATAACTTGCTGATTAATTAGAAGACAGTAGACAATTGGAAACAGGAACTAGTCAATCCACTGTTTACCATGGTGAGATGTATCAAGTGAAACATGTATATGGGGCAAGTATCAAGATCACAAGATGTTGTAATCGCTAGACTAAGGTTAGGATATAAGTACCTCTGGCAGTATGTCCCTCAGGCAGATGTGAACAAGACTTAATGTTAGGTGTGTGGCCAGACATATGGCCACACACTCTAGCACTACGTCCTCGACTGTGTGAAGATAGAACCTTTTTGTGACAGACACTGTAATGTGCTTGAATGCCTTTCATGAAGATGTGAATAACAATATATATAAAGTATGCTTCACACTGCAGTATGCCCCCTCACACGGGTATGGAGTCAACTTCTTTGTCCACAAGTAAACA
The DNA here is from genome assembly GCF_018991925.1 of Homarus americanus. Lineage (NCBI taxonomy): Eukaryota > Metazoa > Arthropoda > Malacostraca > Decapoda > Nephropidae > Homarus > Homarus americanus. Next base: position 11,116 of record NW_024731634.1, on the reverse strand, counting down.
AACAATATACTGGAAATACCTCGTAGCATTTAATGGCATAATAATCCTGACCACGGGGGACTGTTATACACACCATTAAGTGACCTCTATTCTGTAAACTTTTTTGTGCTGCCGCCCACAGGAGGAGTATAGGGTGCACAACAAACTAGCCGCTGTCTGTAACAAAATGCATTCAATTCAGTCCGGTGGTGGTTGCTAACACGTCCATGAGCCTATGGAGTACCATCGTCGTGTGTGTGTGTGTGTGTGTGTGTGTCAGTTTATAGTGATGTAAGAACCTCTTCCTCACCAAAACATTCTTTTAGCTCCCCGTAACTCCTCTCCTCCTCCTCCCTCATCATAACTCTCCCTCTCCCTCCTCTTCCTCCCTCTCCATAAATCTCCTCCCTCTCCAAAACTCTCTTCTCCTTTTCCCTCCCCTATAATTCATCTCCTCCTCCTCCCTCAAAACCACATCCTTCAAGAAGTATAAAGATGTTTACACCAAATCCTCTCTCTCTCTCTCTCTCTCTCTCTGGCAAGGATGTAGTTCGTCACCTTTTCACTTGTTTAATCAATCTTGCGTCACTTCTCACATGTCGAGCGTATTTAAGTCAAGAGGAAATCTGCCATTTTTTCCCCAGGTGTTGTGTCTGCCACTCTATATACTCGTAGGTCTGTGTCTGCCACTCTCAGTACGTCTCAGAGTGCCACAAGCCTTCCTTCTCTATCAATGCCATTATTGATGCCAAAGACGTTCTCACTTTTTGCTTTGGTCATTCTAATATGTCTTTGATCATTCTCCCTTTAATTATTTTGTCATTCTGACTCGTATATCTTTAACACTAGCTTATTTTTCATCATTCTAACCCCTAATCATTCGCCATTCTAACTTCACTTTTGGTCAATTTATTCTTGACTTGTGATCATTCTAGTACCAGACAGCTACCAAACAGGGAGGTACTACCGCTTGGGAAGATATTGGAAGCATAATGTGTTATGTAATGGTAGACTCTGCTGTCATATGTGACCAAGTCCCAGGTTGCTCATCTGACTTTCTACCTCATTTACACACAATTGCAGGGTTTCAAGTGTTTCTCTTACTTGGACAACACAACATACATATATTGTTTCTCACTCTTGATCTTTTTTTTCATTTTTGTATTTCTTTATTATTATTATTATTATTATTATTATTATTATTATTATTATTATTATTATTATTATTATTATTATTATTACATTTACGCCCCCCAGGCCCCGATGTGGGTCAGTGACCTGTGCCCGGGTGGGTTAATCCCCGTAAAAAAACAAAAAACAAACATCATTCTACTCCTGACTTGTGATCATTCTAGCACCTCATCATTCTCCCCAACGCAATAAACACCAGTTCTCCAACTCAACAACCATTCTAACGTATCCTAACTATCTTTTATAATCACTCTACCTCTCTTCCTCACTTCTCTCTCACCAATATAATCATTCTCTCATCTGTGTTCACCTGTACTCACCTGTGTTCACCTGTGTTCACCTTTTATGTAGCTCACCTGCCTCTTAACACCGGCGAGGGTCTTAAATTATTCTCTGTTGTTTTCTTTTTTATTCTAATTTTATTCATCTCGTTTACGTATTTTTAGGGAGGGTCGTTTATTGGGGGTCGTATTTTGGGGGGTCGTTTTTTGGGGGTCGTTTTCGGATGGGTCGTTTTTTGGGGGGTCGTTTTTTTTAGGGGGGTCGTTTTTGGGGGGTCGTTTTTTTAAATATTTTGGGGGTCGTATTTTGGGGGGTCGTTTTTTGGGGGTCGTTTTCGGATGGGTCGTTTTTTGGGGGGTCGTTTTTTTTAGGGGGGTCGTTTTTGGGGGGTCGTTGTTCTTTGGGGGTCGTATTTTTTAGGGGGGATCGTTTTTGTTTATTTTATCGTGTTGATGACCTCATCTTCTCCTGCTCCCCTAAGCTCCTCTTCTTCCTCCTTTCTTCCCTCCTTCAACACTCTCCCACACACATTCTTCAAGAGAGAGAGAGAGAAAGAGAGAGAGAGAGTGTGTGTGTGTGTGTGTGTATAAAAAGATTAAAGGCAGGTTGGTCTGTATTTGCCTCTTCTGTTCTTGCTGTACCAGGAAATTGGATCTTGGGGAGTGACAGTGAGGGTCAGGGCGTTACAGTGAAGGTCAGGGCGTTACGGTGAGGGTCAGGGCGTTACGGTGAGGGTCAGGGCTTTACGGTGAGGGTCAGGGCGTTACGGTGAGGGTCAAGGCGTTACGGCGAGGGTCAGGGCGTTACGGTGAGGTCAGGGCGTTACGGTCAGGGTCAGGGCGTTACGGTGAGGGTCTCAGGGCGTTGGGCAGTGAAGGTCAGGCGTTACGGGGTCAGGTCAGGGCAGCATGGTGAGGGTCTCAGGGCACATGGTGAGGGTCTTGTGGCGTTACAGTGAAGGGGTCAGGGCAGCATGGCTCAGGTCAGGGCAGCATGGTGAGGGTCAGGGCAGCATGGGTGAGGGTCAGGACATTACAGAGGGTCAGGCGTTACATGGTGAGGGTCAGACACACAGTGAAGGTCAGGGCGTTACGGTGAGGGTCAGGGCGTTACGGTGAGGGTCAGGGCTTTACGGTGAGGGTCAGGGCGTTACGGTGAGGGTCAAGGCGTTACGGCGAGGGTCAGGGCGTTATGGTTAGGGTCAAGAGTTACGGTGAGGGCTGGGAGTTACGTAGGAAGGTTAAAGGTAAGGGATGAGATTTCGTCTTGGCTTCATGTTTATAGGAGGAGAGAGAGAGAGAGAGAGAGAGAGAGAGAGAGAGATCAGGTTATGGAAGTCTGTGTAGTAATTTATAGTGTCTGTTTACTGTGTGTTTTGGGGCTTCGTGAGAGCTAATGTAACCATATGTGTACTCTCTATCTCTCTCTCTATCTCTCTCTCTCTCTTGGTTGCTTTCTCTCTATATGGCTATCTATATCTTCTTTATTTTTACTTCTCTTTGTCTCTTGTCTCTCCCTTTCTCTCTACGTCTCTCTCTCTGCCGCATTATTTCTCATTTGCTTTCTCTCTCTCCCTCTCTCTCTCTCTTTCTGTCTCTCTCTTTCTCTCTTTCCGTCTGTTTATGTTTGTCTCCCCTTCTCTCTTCCTGTCTCTCCCTGTCTCTCTCCCCATCTCTGTCTCTCTCTCCCTCTCTCTACACAGTTCTGAGGATCATGGATCAGCCTCGTCTCTCTAGTAATCAATTTTGTCACACGATTCGCCAAACTTATTTTATTTTCCCTTTGAGAACGATGACTTAACTTTTTCGTCCTGAGGGGCTCACTGCAGTACTGTCAAATGTCGTCCCTGTTTCTACCCCTCCAGGTTAATGTTTGGATTTATCTGGGGAAATATTTTTAGCTTTTCGGTTTTTTCCCCTCAATTGTTTCGATTTTTAGGGGAAATTTATGAGTTTTAGGGGAAATTTGTGAGTTTTAAGGGAAATTTTTGAGTTTTGAGCGGGTAAACTTCTTTGTGTTTTATTATACTAATTGAATTTATTGAAACAGATCAGATACCTTTATTTTTAACAACTCGTAAGGGATATCAGACTGTGTCGTGTCGGTGTCGTGTCGGTGTCTTGTTGTTTTGTTTTGTGTCGTCGTGTCGTGTCGTGTTTATATACCGGAGGGAGTATAACAACTCTTTCCTCACCGCGCCTCTTCTCATACACGGACGGCCACAAGACTGATCCAAACTTTAGTGTCTTCAATGATATTTCTCTTTACAACTTTTTTCATTTTCACGAAACTATTCAAACACCCTTTCTTATCTCCCTTCTTTCATCTCTCTCTCTCTCTCTCTCTCTTCTTCTTCCTCCCTTCCTCTCTCTCCCCATCCCTCCCACCCTTCCTCCCTTCCTCTCTCTCCCCCTCCCTCCCTTCCTCCCACTACACACAATAAACTCCCCCAACCGCGTCTCTTGACTCCCCCCAGAACAGGTATTGGAATAGTTTAGTCTCGGGTACTGACTGGAGACGAGTGTTGTAGTGTCCTATAGTAACAACAACATTATTAACAACATCAACAATGACAAAAACAACAACAAAAACCTCAACAACAACAACATTAACAAAAACATCATAATCAACAACATCAAAAACAATGACAAAAAAAAACAACAAAAACCTCAACAACAACAACACAGACAAAAACAATAACAAAAACAGCAACACTGAAATTCTTCCCATGACATAAATAAAAATTAATTAAACACTACAATTTTCCCATAATAATAATCCCCTTAACACCCAGGACCATCCACCACCACCCAGGACCATCCACCAACACCCAGGACCATCCATCAACACCCAGGACCATCCACCACCACCCAGGACCATCCACCAACACCCAGGACCATCCACCACCACCCAGAACCATCCACCACCACCCAGGACCATCCACCACCACCCAGGACCATTCACCACCAACGAACCCATCCACCACCGTGGACTATCCACCACCACCCAGACCATCCACCACCACCCAGGACCATCCACCAACACCAGGACCATCCACCAATACCCAGGACCATCCACCACCACCCGGAACCATCCACCACCACCCGGGACCATCCATCAACACCCAGGACCATCCACCACCACCCAGGACCATCCACTAATACCCAGGACCATCCACCACCACCCAGGACCATCCACCACCACCCAGGACCATCCACCACCACCCAGGACCATCCACCACCACCCAGAACCATCCACCACCACCCAACCATTCACCACCACCCAGGACCATCCACCACCCAGGACCATCCACCACCACCTGACCATCCACCACCACCCAGAACCATCCACCACCACCCAGGACCATTCACACCACCACCCGGGACCATCCACCACCACCAGGACCATCCACCACCACCCAGGACCATCCACCAACACCCAGGACCATCCACCACCACCCAGGACCATCCACCACCACCCAGGACCATCCACCAACACCCAGGACCATTCACCACCACCCAGAACCATCCACCACCACCCAGGACCATTCACCACCACCCAGGACCATCCACCACCACCCAGGACCATCCACCACCACCCAGGACCATCCACCACCACCCAGGACCATCCACCACCACCCAGACCATCCACCACCACCCAGACCATCCACCAACACCCAGGACCATTCACACCACCACCCAGGACCATCCACCACCACCCGGGACCATCCACCAACACCCAGGGCCATCCACCACCACCCAGGACCATCCACCACCACCCGGAACCATCCACCACCACCCGGGACCATCCATCAACACCCAGGACCATCCACCACCACCCAGGACCATCCATCAACACCCAGGACCATCCACCACCACCCAGACCATCCACCACCACCCAGGACCACCACCAATACCCAGGACCATCCACCACCACCCAGGACCATCCACCACCACCCAGGACCATCCACCACCACCCGGGACCATCCACCACCACTCTTAACAGACACACGTTCATTTAGTTTGAGGCAAGAACTCAATTGGGTCGTTTGGGCATGGTAGAGAAGCCGGTGTGGTGTGGTGTGGTGTGTGGTAGGTGGTGTGGTATGGCATGGGTGGTAAGGAGTGGGTGTGGTGTGGTGTGAGATGGGTGGCATAGGATAGGTCATCAGTGCCACCTAATGATATCTTCTACACCTGGGGAAGCCTTAATGAACCCCACAGGTATCCGTCAGGTAATGAATCACACCTGAACTGTCTCTTCTCTTCATATAAATCATCTTACCTTCACCGACTTATTTCTTAATTAAGGTATGTTGTTACAGGTAAGTCTCTCTCTCTCTCTCTCTCTCTCTCTCTCTCTCACTTTAGTTTTAACTCTATTTTATGACCTAATAATTTTTGAGGGCGATGCTTCCGTTGTACAGTTTACCAACACCAGCATCCTGTAGTGCTAGTGCTGTAGTGTACACTCTTCATCCACCACTGTGCATCCTTCATCCACCACTGTACATCCTTCATCCACCACTGTACATCCTTCATCCACCACTGTACATCCTTCATCCACCACTGTACATCCTTCATCCTCCACTGTACATCTACCATCCTACATGTACAGTCAGTCAACACAGTATCGTGTCTGTCTCTCAGTCAGGTAACACTTAATCTATCAGAGCTTCAAGAGTCATCTGTAATCCAGGTGAGGTCATTATCCTCAGGTAACATACCGGTGATTGGAGAAACGAAAGGTTAGGTTAGTTTAGTTTAGGTTAAGTCACTTCCGGTTATGTTAGGTTAGGTTAGGTTAGTTTAGGGATTATTCGTCATTTAAAATATGAAGGGAAGAAATGACAAAGAGGTGGATTTTAAACTATCAAGTCATTATCAGGGTAGATAGTTCCCTTTAGCCATTGTTACTACTATCATTACGACTACAGGTACAACTTCTAGTCCTGCTGCTCCATGTACTACTTCTACTAATACTATTAAGAGACAAATACAAAATACCATATTGTGGAAATTATCAAAACTTTCATAAGCAAAAATATCAAAAGGAAAGTTGTTTTTAATCATTCAAGTCAGACCAACACGACTCTCCCAGATGCTCAGTTGACTTCCTTGTAAGAGGGAGAGAAAGAAAGATCAAGTCACACTCATCCAAAAGTCAAAGACCTCCGAGGCACTTGAGAATGAGAGAGACGAGTTCGTTGACAAAACCAGAATCGTTTAGAAGTGAGAGGAATTCACTCAGGCAGTCATGAATCCCTTGTGTAGTGAGGAAGGATTTATAGTCTTAGTCCTGCAGTCATTATTAAACACTCACTGGGGCTCAAACCTTCTGGTGTGACACGTATGATGGAAGACACTTCAAGGGAACACAAGGTAAAATGACAGCAATAATGTCACCTATTATGAATATTTTGTTTTAATGTTTTATGAAATGAACAAACAGATGTCAAGTGTTAGGATATATTTACAAAGTTCATTTTATATTCCAGGTTACATTGTAGATCCTTAATTAATGTTGCATAAACATTAGTTATTTTGGGTCGACTGTTCACACTGTTTATATCGTGTACCTCAAAATAGACCACACAATAACTTTCTTTTGGTAATTTCAGGTAACTACAGGTGCGTTAACTAATGACGAACAAGCTAATTCTGCGTTATTATTCCCTCAGTATTTAAATCTTCATCCACTGCCTAAGAAATTACTAAATTACATTCTTACCTTCAGCATTAATTATTCACTGTAGTAAGTAATCCAATCCAGAGTGTAACTTACTGATAACACTTATCTTTTGCAAACTTTAATATCATCCACTGTAGGTGCAAGGTCAGAGGTAGGTCTGGAGGCTACTGTCGGAGCAGGTCAGTGGTGGATCTCGAGGCTACTGTAGGTGCAGGTCAGTGGTGTTTTACTGTAGGTACAGGTCAGTGGTGGGTAAAAGTAGGTGCAGGTCAGTGGTGGGTAACTGTAGATGCAGGTCAGTGTTAGGTCTGGAGGCTACTGTAGGTGCAGGTCAGTGGTGTGTCTCGAGGCTACAGTACTTGCATGTCAGTGGTGGGTTACTGTCAAATACTGTCAAGAGGTGTGAACAGCTTCCATATGGAGAGGATCTTTAATTGAAGTCTAATGTGTCACTTCACAGAGAGAAGGACGATGCATGAGGGGAGCAGGTCGCAGCTGCTTGCATGACAGTCCTTGGATAAAAAAACCCGCATGAGAAGCTACGTGCTGAGGGGGTAATATGTCATGCACGGACCTTCTTAGGCAACTCTTGTGTGTGTTCAGGTGTTCCGTGTGTTTAGGCGTTCCGTGTGTTTAGCTGTTGCGTGTATTCATGCGTTCCGTGTGTTCAGGTGTTCCGAGTATTCATGCGTTCCGTGTGTTCAGGTGCTCCGTGTATTCATGCATTCCGTGTGTTCAGGTGTTGCGTGTATTCATGCGTTCCGTGTGTTCAGGTGTTCCGTGTGTTCAGGCGTTCCGTGTGTTTATGCGTTCCGTGTGTTCAGGTGTTCCGTGTGTTCAGGTGTTCCGCGTGTTCAGGCATCCAGTGTGTTTAGATGTTGCATATGTTCAGGCGTTCCGTGCGTTCAGCTGTTCCGTGTGTTCAGGTGTTCCGTGTATTCATGCGTTCCATGTGTTCAGGTGTTCCGTGTATTCATGCGTTCCGTGTGTTCAGGTATTCCGTGTATTCAGGCGTTCCGTCCGCTTAGGTGTTCCATGTGTTCAGGAGTTCCGTGTGTTTAGGCGTTCCGTGTATTCAGGTGTTGAGCGTATTCATGCGTTCCGTGTGTTCAGGTGTTTCGTGTGTTCAGGTGTTCCGTGTGTTCAGGTGTTCCGTGTGTTCAGGCATCCCGTGTGTTTAGGTGTTCCGTGTGTACAAGTGTTCCGTGTTATAGTATTCCGTGTGGTCAGGTGTTCCATGTGTTACGTGTGTTCAGGTGTTCTGTGTATTCAGGCATTCCGTGTGTTTAGGTGTTCCGTGTGATCATGTATTCAGGTGTTCCATGTGTTCAGACGTTCTCTGCATTTAGGTATTCTGTGTGTTCAGGTGTTCCGCGTGTTCAGGTGTTCCGTGTGTTCAGGTGTTCCGTGTTATAGTATTCCGTGTGCTCAGATGTTCTGTGTTACGTATGTTCAGTTGTTCTGTGTATTCAGGCGTTCCGTGTGTTTAGGTGTTCCGTGTGTTCACGTATTCAGGTGTTCCATGTGTTTAGGCGTTCCGTGGGTTAAGGTGTTCCGTGTGTTCAGGTGTTCCGTGTATCTAGGTGGTCGGTGTGTTTAGGTGTTCCGTGTGATCAGGTGTTCCGTGTTATAGTGTTCCGTGTTCAGGTGTTCCGCGTGTTTAGGCGGTCAATGTCTGAGGAGTAATGCAGCCCTAATAAAATCAGTGTGTGTGTGTGTGTGTGTGTGTGTGTGTGTGAATACAATAATATGAAGCACCTTAATACTAAAAGACCCATTTTCTTATATAATCATGTACTGTATTATTTTCTTGTCATACGCACAACTCTTACACCTACATGGGGCTAAATGGCCCCCTTAAGCTAGTTTGCCATTGGGTTGTGCTTGTAGCGTAGTATTTCTAAGGCAGACGTCGAAATTTAACTTAACCTGACGGGCTCCCTCTAACTGAAGGTCTTCCGTCTTATGCGGCTTGTGAGCACACGAGACCTCAGTCGATATGAAGAGTATTTTATTACAATGTATCAAAAACTTTACCAGGATGTGCAAATAACATCTGAACGTAAATACGAAGTAAACACAGAATAAATAAACACATAAGTTACTTGAAAGCACATAACACCTAAGGACAAGGAACACATCAACACAGCAACACCTCAAACATCTCAACGACCTCAACAGAAAAAACTCAAACAAGAAACACTATAAGAACAAGGAACATATCAACATAGCAACACCTCGCCGTGTACACCTCAACAAGGCCAAGAGCAACTCAAACAAGGAAAGCTTCAATGCAAAAGCGCGAACACCCAAACACAAAATGAAACGAAAACACTATAAGAACAAGGAACATATCAACATAGCAACACCTCAAACAAGGTACACCTCAACACACAAGAGCAATTCAAACAAGGAAAGTTTCAATGCAAAAGAACACCTAAACACAAAAAAATGAAACGAGAAACACCATAATAACAAGGAACATATCAACACAGCAATACCTCAAACAAGGAACACCTTAACCCATAGGAATACATCAACAAGAAACATCTTAAAACACAGGAACACTTCAACAGGCAACATGTCAACCCATGCAAGTTACCCAAAGCAGTAAACATAAGCACGACACATTGAAAACTCAGACCTAAAGCAAGTGAGAGAGTGACTTTGTGTTACGTATTGGTGGTACGGAACTACAGGGGATTTGGGTCCTATAAAAAACAGCTGATAATACAGGTACAAAGATTGTTATTAGTGAATGATATTTATATTGATGAATGTTCCTCATAACAACCAACACCGTCTTATTTCACTCTGGCAAGATACGATACTAAAAGCACATACATTTCCTAATCACCCCAGAGGTTCAAGATGGTATACTGTACTCTGCTTAAATAAAAATATATGACTGACGATAAAAGTACATACGAAAAACAAGAATAATTCACAATTACTTAAAAAAACAAAACAATACCACGACCACCCAACAGATATACAATAACACCTTTCTCCTTGTAGTAAAATTAGTAGAAACACTACTACGAAAACAATCACACACCACTTACTCGGTAGAATTAATGACAGTCATGTGGCCGCAAATATAGCGATATAAGTGGCTACGAAAAAGTTACGATGGTATTTACTTAGGCAGCAAGTCAAGATGATGTCGCATCAATGAGGACAACTGCATGAGCTGTTCAATGGTCTGGAGACAGTCAAACGCCCTTTAACATTACGAAATGCAAGACCCTACAAATAGGATACAACAACCCCAATCACAACTATTCTGTTAATGACAACTTCCTGGATACTGTCGATAAGTTAAAATCTGTTGGCGTTGTGACAGATCAGTCAATCACTTGAAGGCGACGCAACAAGTGGGGGGGATGCCCCAGCAGTAATAATAATAATAATAAAAAAAATATATTTGGGAATTATAAAGCGTACCTTTGAATACAATGATAAGAAAATGCTTCTTATTGTATGGATTTTTGTATTCAGGCATGGAAACCCTACCTCCAGAAAGATCTAACACCCATAGAAAAGGTGCAACCAAGATGATTCTTTAACTATGCCATCTCGATTATCCAAGTAAACTAAGGGCCTCAAGACGAACAACTATTCAGAAAAAAGCCCAATAGAACAGATCTCATTAAAACAATTAAAATCTTGAAAGGGACAACACGAAGGACAACTTCAAGCTCACCAAGCTATCATGCAGAACGAACACAAGGAAATACTTCTTCACATAGAGTGACAGAGAGTGATAGATCTATGGGACGTTCTCCCAGCTCAAGCCGTGGAATCGAGAACAGTACTGGGCTTCAAAATAGCCCGAGACAAAATTAACAAGATCAATGGAGGGATCCTACACAGGCCACTGGTCTTCCCTTGACTTGGCCACCTCTAGTAGGTGGCCGTTAGGTAAAGAAGAGGCACACAATAAACTACCCCATATTAAGGATAGCCACGG
>NW_024731633.1:0-23014 GCF_018991925.1 Homarus americanus | reverse complement strand
GAAGCTGGTTCCCTTTCAGTTTATGATGAGCGACCCAAATTCTGCAGAACCTGAGAGCCGTTGTGAGCCACCTAGAATGTGAAACTGGACCTATCTGCAGGTAAGCAAGTCTATCAGGCATGACCCCAGTTTTGATGGTACTGCAAATCATGTAACCATAGTACTGGTCAGTACTCAGATCGTCAATGACAGTATGTGCAAGCTCAACGAGTGGAGGGCCAACTGTGATTTTTTCAAAGCTCGGATTTATTTCTAACTCAGTGGCAGAGTCCAGCATCTTGCCAAGAGGACCAGACCATCTGTTGTTTGAAAGAATCTTGCCATCCAGCTCCTGGATCAGATGTCTGAGTGGCAACTCGTTGGTGTGGAGGTCACAAACAATCCAGACCAGCTTCCTCCAATCTTCCGCTCTATCCACTGTATGACCCCCCCTTGCCACCCTGTGTTCGTGTTGGTACTGTCCCCTCCAATGGCCTGCAGGGTCTGGTCTACGTTCCTCTCTCTGAGCCAGTTCACAATGTTATCTGCCACTATCTCAGCTGGTTTCCTGATGTCATCTTTTCTCTGGGAGTGAAATGCCACAAATACTCTCCTGGTTCACTGCAGCAGGAGTAGTGTTCCTCCTTCACCATGGCAGGGAACAACTTGTCAGAATCTCCAACTTTCATGAACACTCTTAGTGTCATCCCTTCTCCCATCAAAGAACAAACAATTGATTCCATTTTTCTCTTATCCCCTTATCAAACTCCCTCTTCTAGGTTACTGACAAAGTTTCTCTGAGCTCTCTCTTACTTTGTTATGATCTATCACCAGGTGAACATCATCAGGTGTTATCAAACCACCGTCAATCCAGGCAGCTGTTGCTATCTCTGCAGTTTCTCTGAGACCAGTGTGGTGTCGCATGCTGGCCAGAGCTATGCTCGGGATATCTTTCCTATTTCGAATCTTTTGCCTGGAAGGTTTGGGATCATTATTTTCTGGGTTAGGGACAAAGTCACCATTCTCCTGGTCAGCACTCGGATCAGCCATGGGGAAGCCATTAAACTCTGAATCAGCTTGACTCCAATCATCGGCCTTTTTTACCTCACCCTGGGCCTTCTCAAGTCTCTTTTCCTCGGCAACTCTTCTCCTCTTCTGTCTCTCTGTGGCAGCCTCCTGTCTCTTGGACTCCGGAATATCTTGGCTAGAAATCATGAGAGCCCCTATACTGCCAGTCTTCTCTCTCTGTGCTTTTACAAATGCCAGTTCGATCACAGGAATCTTCAGTTCACGCTTGCAAATACAGGAGATGTGGGCCTCGGATTTACAGTCACGATCGCATCCAAACTCAGGACAGAGAACAATTGGGCACTTGCAAGTAATTATGTCAAATAACTGGTCCAGTTGCTTGGCAAAGCTGTCCTTAACTGCAAGTTTTCCTCTCCCAAGAGAGATATCTCTTGCCTTTTCCCAACTGGCCAGCAGTCTCTCACTAATCTTCTTCTGACTTGTTATGACTGGAGGCTTGAACTGATCGTTAGCCAGAGTGTACTGTGCCAAGACAGCTTTGGTCATATCACTGGCAATGTCTTTGTTTGTGTAAGTTCTTTGGTTCTTTTCACTGATTTGCCTGATTAAAACACCGTATCTCAAAGCATCTCTCAATGTAGGCAACTCTGACTTCAGGAGCTCTCTCCCAGACCCAAGATAGTGACTGAGATGGCTGGATTTTTGGTTCCTCGTCCTGACACAAGCAGCCATCGCAAATATTATCAACTTATAAATGCATCAGAATCTGAAACAGAAAAAAATATTTTTAGTTGGGTTGTTAAAGAATGAAGTCAGAAAGCAATGTTCACTATTTAATTGTAATGCACTAATGCAGCTGTACGTTAGATTTTCGATAAATTTCACGCTAAAATTTACCTAGCAAAAGGTTGCAAAATATTGAAACTGAAATTATTTTCTGTTTATATACACTAAAATCTACCAAAAAAGTGATGGGCCATTAGTTTTAGCTGATCTTCCCTCCTATGACACACCCTACTACTCTATTAACCATTTTATATACAACAAGAATATCAGATAAAGTAGGATTTATACAGAGTGTATTATTAATCATTTTCTGTTCTGTTTTTTATTTTATAAATAGTAAAATATTTGTTAAACATCCTAAAAAATGATTACAAATAATACAATCGTCTATAATTTTTTTATTATATAAAATTTTTGGTTTTTTGTTTATTTGTATGGTCAAAAATATTTATTTTATATATACCTAATCCTAAAAATATAATCTTGAATTTATTAACTTTACGAAAAAGCAAACAATTAAAAAAGAATTATAGTGAAAATTTAATTATTCCCTATTCAGTTGCAGTATACACATCACCCACCCGTAATAAAAATGATGCTATGATTCATTTTATTCCACAAAACTATTATTTCTTTTTTGAGGATAGGAAATTTATATATCATCCAATTTCTTGGACCAGGATGATAAATAATAGTTTTTGTAATTCATCATCTTATCCAGAGGTTGCTTATATCCTGCCAAGTGAAAATTCTATACTTCCAATAAGAGTATGTCGTAAACCATTAACTTACTTAAAAAATAAAGTATACACTACACTAATCTATAGGATTATGACAAAACATATGAAGAATCCTCTAAATTTAATTCATTACCTTATTCAAATTGGAGTTATTCATACAGAATGTACTACCACCTACCACACCAATGGAATAGAAAAAAATAAACTTTGATATGGGTTATATAACTATAACTATTCTATGTGTGTGTTAACTACTATTGTTAGTAGTGGTAGTGTAGATTATACACACACTTACCTGTTAGTAAGCAGGCAGCTTTGTCTGTCCGTTCTGTTATTGTATACAAGTGAGTGGTGAGTATATAATTGTGATTTATTTTTGTTTGTTAAAAAGTAAAAAGAGTATCTTTTTATTCTTCCTCCTCCTCTTCTTCAAATTTCCTTTTCTTATTTAATAATTCAATTTCTTTTATCTTTTTAAAATAATCAAAAGCATCTATTATATTGTTATTTGAGGTAGACACATTTTTATTAAACTAGTTTAATATAGTAAAAAATAATACAGTTACAAATGAAAATGTTAATCCTTTGGATGCAATAGACATCATACTCGGTATCTTTTTCACATTATTATTATCATTTAAAGATGACAATAGGATTAGTTTATTAATATGATTATTTCTTGTTCTTTTAATTCGGGTAATTGTCTTATTCAAATTTAAATAAATTATATTTATAAAATCTTCGTGTTGGGGAAATTTGGTTTTGGTAAAACCAATCAATTTAGTAAATAAAGCATTTATAACGCTATAAATTTGATCACTATCTGATTGATCACACATTATATTTTGTATTGAAGAAATTAATTTCAACGAATCTTGTATTTCTTTATCATTCATATTATCTATACTATTACCACCTATAGTTTGATTAATAAAATATACAATATCATTATCTTCTGGAGAATCATTTGTACAATATTTATTTATATAATTTTTTAGCATAAGTTTACGTAATTCTAATAATTTATTGGTATTATTCAATTTAAAAGAGTTTCCATATAAACTATATGCTGGAGGATAATTAGAAATAGGTTTATCTCGTGGTGGTGGTTCTTTTAAAAGAGTATCATCTAGTTTTGAAATTTGATTTTCGTCGTCGTCTTTTGAATCTTCTTCTATTGGAGACAATTGAGATTGAGATTGAGATTGAGATTGTAATATGGTGGAGAAAAGTGATGTTTTATTATTATTTTCTAAATTACTATCTTCATTATAAATAACAGATGTATTATTTATAGTCATATCATTTTCAATCTCTGATAAATTATCATCTATAGGTAAATTATCCATTATATTTATTTTTGAAAAATTTAAGATTGAAAATGTCTACTACTACTACTACTTATGCTGCCTGGCAATGGGTATTTCCTACAGAAAGAAACGTATCATTAAGTGTAGAAAATATATTTATGGGAAAAAATGTACAACGATTAAAGCAACATGATAAAACTAATTTTTATCATTTAAATGTTCCAACTATTTCATTAAATACTTATAATAACATTATTAAACTAATTTATAATAATATTAGTGATGAGAATTTGTCAAATTCAATGGGAAATGGAAAAAAATTACCAATATCTAAAATTTTCAAAATTAACAGGATATTTAATGAAAACGGATGCTAAACAATTTATTACTTTCAGTCAATGTATATGTCCCAATTGTAATTTCGTCAACTGTATAATTTGTAAATCTTCAAATAACCTAAAAAATTATATGAAAAATTATAGAGAAATTTTAAAACAAAATAATACGAATACAAATTTCCCGAAATATGTATCATGTAGACAATATAAATTACTCTACAAAACAATTTTACCTTTTAGTAAAAAATCTAATCTAAAAAAAAAACTTCCTTAAATATGTGGAATGGTAACACTTCCTTTTTTTTACTAAAACAATATAGTAATAATATTTTTAGACAATATAAAAATTGGCAATGCCAATTATATCGTTTGAAATACGAAAACTCCTATACAGAATTTTTAACATATTTGAAATAACTTAATAGTAAATCCAGTAGATTGTGTAATAATACTGACATTCCTAAAAATACATTCAAGACAGTCCATTCATTATTTCAGAAGCTTGATGTGAATTCACAGAGAGAGTTAAAAAATTCCAATGTATTTTATTTTAGTTTGCGTGTCAGATTAACTCATAATGATAATACTAGCTACAAAATTATTCCACCTTTAGCATATCTTATTAACATACAACGAAACTATCAGTTTTATTACAAATTAATTTCAAATAACAGTGATCATCCAGGACAAATTAAAACAGTTTTTGGATCAGCTTTAGATAGAATGAAAAAAGGTAAGTATTCCCTTTTACGCCTACACTGTCATAATAAGCGATATGTTTCATCTGCTAGAGTTGTTATTACTCCCTGTTATAATATTGATCCTCACGAATGTATATTACCAATAACTATTTGGCATAGATTAGGCTGTCCACGTATTATTCTAGCGCATAGATACCCTACATTAGATGATCGGAATTTCACAGTTCATCAAGTAAAAGCAACCTGGATTTATCCTGTAATGGCTATCGCTACAAGTATAGTACATGGCAATCATGCCGATTTCGATGGAGATGCTATGCAAGTTATTCCTATGAGTAGTAGTTTGGCATTAGAAAGTGAGGCAATATACCTTTTTCATCCCCAATTTAATTTTACAATTCCGGATGGTGTCAGAGTCTCTTTTGATCATGATGAATTATTAACTCTTAATATATTATTTGGATTAAAACGCAGCGAAATCAATGAAGCTTTACTTAAAATGGCTTTAGTTGAATCATCACCGGTAGTATATCGTTTTATTTTACAATTAAGAAAATTATGTCATTTGATATGGGAGGAACAAATGGTATTTACTATTACATATAAACATTTACTTGAGTTTATATCAATTAATAAACATACTAATAAACATAATAAGATATCTTATTCACAATTTGTAGCAGATGTATTTCCATTTTCAAGTAAATTTAATACTATTAAAAGAATGATAGTTTCAGAGTCTTCAAGATTCTCCATTGATCATTTATGGCAAATTGTAGGGGAAATAAATTATGATGCTCCTATGAGTTTCTTAAACGGAATGAATCGTAGAGCCTTTATTAAGATGGCTATTATGTCTCGTCGCGCTTCAATAAAAGATATTGCCTTTTATGGATATATTTATATTAGGTTATTATATTGTACACAAATTTTAGTATATGGTTATGATGGGAAAGTATACGCCCCGGGTGGTGTGTTGGTAGCTCAAAACATAAATGATATATAAAACTTTAATAATAATAATAAATTTTATTTTGATAATTCTTCAACATTAACGCGTGATGTACATTTTAATACTAAATTAATGTCAGTCATTATGAAATCATCTAAACAACGTTGTAAAATTTTTGATCCAGAAATAATGCCACTATTATTACCACCACCATCTTCATTACCACCACCACCATCTTCATTATTACCACCTTCATTCTTAAAAACTTCAATATTAGTGGCATCAGAACGATTTAATGTTAATTCAGTGTGAATTCTACTGGCGCCAATACTTCGTAAAGAAACATGTTCCATGGGACCAGTGGATAACCCCCCACGTTTTCCACGAACAGGGGACCCCGTAAGTTCGGATAATACCACTTCTCCCGGTCGGGAGGAATGCATGGTGGAATTAGCACGATGATTAGTAACGCCCATATAGTTACCCTGATAAAGACTAGCTGAAATATATTTAGAGGAATTAGGATATGTGTATGGTTTACCATTAAATGGATTCATTAATATACCAGTTAATATATGATTACCAATCTGTAAGTTTTGTAAAACCTTATCTATTTGAAAATCAAATGTAGAATTCATATAAGCTTGATCTCTATCGTGATTGCAAAATAAATCTACCGTTTGTCTTCTAATAAAATGCGGGTTAAGAAGGATATCCGGTACAAGACTGCCAGGTTCACCTAAACCTAAATTTATATAGGGCATATCATCATCATCAACTAGGCGACCAATTACTGCTTTTTGGGACGTTGGCGTTTGTAATTTATCCCCTAATGCTGGAGAAAAGGATGAAATTATAGTAAGAGAAACTCTTACACATTGTATAGCAGGAAGATGGACACTTTTAATTTCCCAACATCTATATTTATTGTGATTAATATACCTTTCCTGAAAAGCCAATGAGCATTGACTCCATTTTAATTTACGTCGTCTATCAACGGAAAGTTTATCTGGGTTAGAGACAGTTACCCGATAATCTGAGTTACCTAACTTCCTTTGAACTAAACTAGTATCATCATAAGTTGGATCTGACCAATCACCAGTTTTACCCATCCAAACTATTCTTGTAGAGTTATTTCCACCGCCAGAGTTGTATCTGTCATTTACAATTTTATTTTCATCCGCATTTTCTCCCTCCAATTCCCCCTTACACATTATTATTGGCATACATTCAATTTCTCCATTGCTTAAATTTACAATATTACAATTTGATATTCCCGTCATTATACTTAATTGAATACCTTTTCGTAATGGGTTTCTAAAATCAAAATATGTCTGCTTAAAAGTGGGAAGATCAATATTACTTGTATTATTGATAATATAACTAAAACGAATAATAAAGGTTTCCCAATAAAGCCCTCTAAATAAACCTCGTTCTATACTACTCCTTTTAAGAGTTAGACTATCTTCTGGATTACCCCAATTTACTATAGAAACAAGGGGTAGTTGTGTTGGTATTGGAAATAAGTCAGTTGTATTTAACCTAAATGTATAAAGAGAAGAAAGTTGCGTTTTTTGGTGAATTTCTCCCAGCGATCGAGTATTAACTGGAATTCCAGCGTAGTGTTTGAATGAGGAACAAGCACCACTTATACGGGGCAAATGGGCAGCATTCGGTCTTGTAATCGCCCGCATAGTGGGACCCATAAGATTGGGTATATTTTCCCTATCAATACCTATCCACATTAATGTAAAATCTTCCTTCATTGGATTATTGGGATCATTTAAAGGTGGAGGAAGAAGAGCTGTCGAATTTTGTTTCTCAATTTGTACATAGAAATTTTTATCAACCTGAAAAGACTCTAACTCTCTTGGTGTGTATAATAGTCCATTAGGCATAATTTTATAAAATGTTCGATGGAGACTATTACATATCCATAACAAATTAGGGACGTGTTCAATTAATTTGATGCAAGGAATTCTTCTTTTTAGATCGTATTGTACCCAACGATATAAATTTTCGGTCCCCCATAATCGACAGTAATCAAATTGCTGTTGTGTCATGTATTGTCTAAAATGTTGATCTAATGGATAAGGAACTGAAATTCGCGGGAAATTATAAAGAGAACAATTTATTATAACATAGATAAAATTGCGATTCAATTCTTTTAATTCAGAAGGATTATGTACTAAAAAGAAGCAAGAAAAATATCTAATAAATAATTTATACACTTCATCTTCATCACAGCACATACTGTGAGTAGATCCCACAACATCAGGAATTGTTTCTAGTAAAATACCACTCCTTTGAGGTGTATCAGGTGTATTCAATAAATCTATAAAACCCACTTCACTCATTGTAATTGTTTTAGGCTCCTTAGTTTTAGAATCCTTGGGTAATAACTTCTGTATAAGACAGGCTGTGGTGCAAATATTTGAAAAAGAATTTGAAGAACAATTTCTATTAAACCTCCCAATTTTATTCCAATCTGTGCCAGATGAAAAAGAAACATTACCGCCGCCTCTATTATTAAGTTGAGGACCACCACCACTAACACTACTAAAACCACCGTCTTTACCGTCAACGCCACTATCAATATTATTATTAAAATAATAACCAATATTATCATTAGTATTTGAACCTTTACCCATACCCATACTATCACCCCTACTATCATTAAGAGAGCTAGTCTGAGTTATAGCATCATCAATCTGCCCGCATCGTATAGTCCCCATCCTATACTTAAGAGGTTTTACAGGATTTAGTTTAAATCTAGGACGCTTCAATCTATCCAACAAATCAATCTTTGTTGTATCATTCCTATAAGTTCTTAACAAGGCCAAATCTATATTACTATTTTTATCCGGATAATATGAGTTTAAAAATAGAAATTCATCATCTGTTATAATTTGTCTGTGTGACGACGACGACGTCTTTGTTTGCGATTTCACTCGTGCTTGTGAAGAAGTTTTGTTTGATAATTTTCTTTTTAATTCAAAAGACTCTTTTCTCTGTTTTCCTAAAATATCTATTACGAGATTCTGTTTTGTTATAACATTAACTTTATTAATGGCCAGTCTAAGAGAACGACCAAAAATTTCCCCGGTTGTAAAGACAGCCATATTCCCCAAATGATTAATAGATTCGTTATCTAAATTTGTAAAATTATCTAAGAAAGGCCAATAAATAATCTGTGATTTGTTATAGATAATCACCCTTTTCTCTCTTTTACTATAATGAGGACGCCTCCTATCAGGCCATAAAATTGATTTTATATTAAATGCGCTGTCTCCTATAATAAAATTACCTGGATAAATATCAAATGGATAATTTTGACATATTAAACAATCGATCTGTGAGGATTCACTTATATTTTGAGTTTTCCACTTGTACCATTCATCTTTATCAATGCCAATTGTTTGTCTGTATAAAAGTGGATTTTTTATTAACATCTGCCACATTTGACCACCTTTCATTATAGGCAAAGAAAAAACGTTACTACTGTAATCGAAGACGTCTTTTATATTATCTTTTCTTATATCCTCCAAATAATCATCCTTATTTGATTTATAATTATTAAGAGTTTTCCAATGATTTATTTGAAATCCAACTCCAAACACTAACTTGTGATTTAAAAAATACTCAATTAATTGCGTTTCATTACATATAGATTCTAAAATACGCCCCTCGTCATCTCTTTTTTCAAAAGTTGCAGATAAATTAAATGAAACTCCGGGATATTCATCAAATATACTTTCAAAAGAATCGTTTTCTATTTGAAGTTTATAAATAATACTTTGCCTAAGTAATAATTCTAATTGTGCATCACTCTTATTATTTTTCAAACACGTGGGGCATGATTTAAGTTGACCAGGAAAAGACCACTCTCTATGTCGTTCATTGGAATAACCTCTAATATCAATAAACATAATTTCGTTTTACCCTCTTACCACTTTAAAAAATGAATGAAGATAATTATCTTTTAAACTTAGCACTCAAATTAAATCCTTCTTTAATTTCGTTTTTGGGGAATTTTTTTCCTTTTACGTATTATAGTAAAGAAAATATTCTTCATTTGAATCAAATTCAAAATGAAATAAATGCTCTTAATATGCGTGGGAATAGCCGAGACTCTCTTTATATAAATAGAGATACTAAAAAGACTTCTACTGTATATCAGATAGTGAAAATAAAACAATTATACATCTTAATATAACTGATGTACAAAAAAAAAAAAATTATATATCTAACCATCACATTTTTACACATGAGGTATCTGGCAAAATAACTGCAAATATTATATTAGAGTCACCTCCTCTCTTACTTAAAGTAGAATCTCTTATTTGTAAACCATCTTTATGTTTTAAAGCTCTAAATGGGAAATCAGTGGAGTTTTTTAGCTTTGAAAATAATAATAATGCAACTTTGTTAGGAATATGTAATTTTTCAGAAAAAATAAACTATTTACAAGCTATTGAAAATTTAATTGAAAGGATTAAAAATGTATTTCAAGAGACTATGTATTTACCTTATTTATTTCATCCTAACCGTGTACTAGCTACAAATGATAAAAATAATTTATTAGAATTAAAATTAATATCTTTAAATTTGATTCATTTTATTTTATCACCCCATTATGAATCAAACAAAATAAGAGATCTTATATTTTCACATCCTTTATCATTAGATATAACAAAGACAAAGAAGATTTTAGCAGAATCTGAGGGTCTTTCATTCTGTAACAATGACCACAGTAAACATCTTTTGGATGTACGCTTATTACAGGAAAATACGAAAATGATTTTAGATTTATTTCATTCTTTATTTGTAACAGTGGTATGGATCTTAAATGGTGGTGGATCTCTTATACATCAAAGACATTTATTGGCGCGTAATTATGCTACCCTTAATGGAAATATTCTTTTGATGTCGCCGCCAACAACAACTAAAAAAAGGTATCCTATTCCTAAAAATGAAAAAAATAATAAGTACATTGTAACCCCCCGTCTTTCTTTAAATTATTATCGACAAAATAAAACGAATCTTGATTGTAATAAAAATGGAGAAAATATTAATGATCAAACTGGGGTAGACTGAAGAAACAAAAAATGATATTATAGATAATTTAAGTCATCCTTCCTGTATGAATCCATATGGATTATGTCAAACTCAAGTCTTATATGGAAAACACTCTGTAGAAATAACGCGATTAATTCATAACTACGGTTGCATACATCTTATTGGATATGCACCAACATCTATAATTGGTGCATTTACAAAAACTATAAATAAAAATAACAAAAACTTCTTAAAAGGAGCCGTTATAGAAGAAATACATATTTTGGGGGAATTTATTCAAAAAATAAAAAAATATAAACTAGAAAAATGAACATTAACCAAAAATTTAGTATTAAAATTAATAATATTATCGATCAATTTAATATTATAGATAATTCAATAATTAATAAAATGAAAAATATAATTTCTACCAATATATTCTTATTTCATGTTTTAGATTCTATATCTGAATATTTATTATTAGAAATGGGTAATAAGGACCATACGAGTGAATTAAAACGTCAAATACGTATATTAGAAATTTTGGGAGAAAAAGTAATTTTAAACAATACCCAAAAACGAAAGTTTATTGAAAATATTAATACATTGAAAGTATTAAAAAAAGATGATCCAATTATTGTCCTGTTTAAAACAATTTATAAAAAAATCTGGAAACATTTAATTTAATAAATGCGTTGAATTCTGTTTTAAACAGTTTTCATAGTTATAAGTTACAAGAGAATATAAACAGTTTATCGCCAGAATATGTGGATAATTATTTTATTTTAGAATATTTTTCAAGAAATAACACCGCCGTCGCTAAAACAAAATTAAAGTATTTAGAAAGTAATAATAAATATTTATTTGATTGGATTTCCTCTAATATATCACAATAATGAATCAACGAAAAGTTCAATTTTCAGTAATATTAGATGAGGTATTAATTTGTACTGTATTTGTTTCTCAACGGATTCAACTCCGAGATGAAATATTGAAAGGTTATGCATCACAAAAATACTCAATGTATAAGAATGAGGCTAAATTATATGTAGCAATTAGCATTGAAAGTGTGACAGTTATGTCAGATAGGAATTTATCCCACCACAAGATTCCGATACGTTTTACAGCAATTATGGAAGAAATTAACAATCCGAGTAGTATTATTTATAAGGACACAATAGAGAGTATGTATACAGAAACAGAATGTCAGCGTTTTGTTGATATAACCCACCCTTTAGTTCAAGTGCGATTAAATGGTACACCAGGCGAATCAACACCAAGGTCTAATTACATTTCTCGTGTTTTAGAAATGGTTGAAAATGATTATCGTTTAATAATCGATCCTAATAAAAATAGTTTTTTTATACAGTATAAAAAAAATATAGATAAATCACTTATATTTCGAAGAGATACACAGACTTTGGAAATTGTATATACTAATTTAGAGGGAAAAGTTTTTAAAAATAGTTATTTTATACAACTTTTGGAAACTGCTACTGCTAATGGTGATGGTGACACCATTGGTCCTAAATTAATTGGGTTAGCTACATTTTTAGAAGGGACCAGTTTAAGTGTAAAAACAACATATCTGCATGATTATGAAACAAAAACTATCCTTTACCATCGTTATAAACCTAATGACCATACTAGAATTTTTCCCATGATCTTGGAAAATGAAAATTTGAGTGAAATTAAAACGGGACCACCCCTCCTTTTAAATTCAGAGGGAGTCCCCTTAGAAACAAAACGCCCAGGAACTTTATATTGGCATGCTTCATGGAGACTAAATGCTTTTCTTAGTCCCATTCCACTAGAGATGAAACAGTTTCATAAAGATAGTATACCTATTCACATAAGGGAGGAAAATGAAGAAGTCTGGGATAATAATATTGAGAGAGAAAATTGTAATAGTACAAATCTAAAAACTCAAAAATTTTATGATAAAAAAATTCTTAAAT
Source organism: Homarus americanus (assembly GCF_018991925.1). Classification (NCBI taxonomy): domain Eukaryota; kingdom Metazoa; phylum Arthropoda; class Malacostraca; order Decapoda; family Nephropidae; genus Homarus; species Homarus americanus. The sequence goes on along the minus strand of NW_024731633.1, from coordinate 10,163 downwards.
ATAGACTTCCAAAATTAGATGGACAATGTGGTATGTTACAATTTTCACAACAACATTTTTGTATTACTACAAAAATATCAAGTACATCTTATACTCATTTATTGAATGAGTACCTTGTTCATATTTTAATTGATTTTCTTTTTGTAGTTGAAACTAATTTATATAAAACAAATCAACATAAATATAATCCTTTAGCAATTGTAGATATAGTATCCTCTGAATTTAAAGCAACTGAACGAATGGATATTTTGTGTTTACTGTCTGATAAAATGAAAAATGAATTAGCTCTATATTATATTTTTATTCAAGGTAAAAAAATACTGTATAATAATAGAGTTCCTCGATCAATTTCTCTCATCGAATATGATTATTCACATTTAGAAGACGAAATGATTTATGAGGTGTTATTATGTACTGAAAATCCCCAAAATATTAAACAAATTTGTAGGGCTCGACCAGATAAAATTTCTCCTAACCCATTAGATATTATAAAAATTTTTTCTTATTTACAACAACAACAGAAATGAAAATATTTTTAATTTTTTACTTTTTTTAAACTAGTATATATAAACAACATTTAATTGTAGTTATTATACCACAAAACTACAATGCCCATGACTCAACCACCTAAAAAGAATAAATCCTCAAAAATACAAGATGAGGATAAAAAAAATGTAGAAGATAAAGATAAAGATACAGAGACAGAGATAGAGATGGATGATTTAAGAGATTATGATGAAGAAGAGGAAGAAGATGAAGATGAAGAAGAAGAGGAGGAAGAAGAAGAAGAGGAGGAGTATAAAAAACAACCAAAAAATAAAGGTTTTAAAAGAAGAAAAGGAGATAATTGTATTATATCCACTGTTACAACCACAACAACTACTACAAAAGTACCTCCCAATACAAAGAAAATTCAACCATTTATTAATGCATATATTGGACTAAAAAAAAAGAAAAGGAATTCTAAGCAATTATTACCTCCCACCATACAAACTCCTCCTCAAGCGCAAAAGTCGTCGTCGTCCTCAACATCAAAACGTAAAAGGAAAAATGCTTTTCCACAAAAACGGAATGATTTACTTAATATTAACAAACAAAAAATTTTAGATTCAGATATTTCAGATTTACATCAAGATAATAATAATAAAAATATATTATAAAAAAAATAAAAAAACAAATAAAAAAATATAAAATTAAAAAATTTGGTAAAAAAAGTGGTGCTAACTTTTATAATAGCAAGTTTAAAACTTCTGACCAGAAATAACATACCACACCGGATGAGCCTATCTATGACTTGTTGTTGCTTCGGAGTTTATTTGTGTAACGCTTGACGCTGGGTTGCTGGTCAGTTTAACGTTGGCTGCAAGAGAGACAAGACACAAGACAGACACAAGACACAGTACACTGTTTTTATTTTGTTTTACAACAAACCACTAATATGGTTAAAAAAAAACCTCATTTTAACTTTAAAAGTGTCCAATCTGAGATCACAAAAGCTGATGATATTGACAAGTTAATTGGAACGGCCTTAGAATATCAATACATGTTAGACAAGAGGACCTCGCCCTGGGAAATGTGTGAGTGGAAGGACGAAGAACTGGAAAATTTCGACATTAACTTACAGGCAGTCGATCGTCTTTATTACATCTACCACTACGATGATGGTGTATCTGGCCAAGACTTTGAATTTGTCGGTAGGATGGTGTACAACGACCGCCTTATTTACATACAAATGGGCGCCGGTTGTGATTTCACTGGTTTTGACTGTGCAGGAGGTGGAGAGATCTATATCACCTTTGGCGCCCAAATTTTCTTGAAGTCAATCATTACCGATAAGTACAAACCTTATGACATCTGGCATTCTATGACTGAAGATGGGTTACAGGTAGAGGAGCCATCGTCATTTGATCTGCTGCAGATGAAACATTGGAAAAACGTGCCCATGCTTAAGTTCTTGTGTCACATGACAGTTTACAACCACAAGGACACGTTGAAGCATTACCCTTACCAATCGCTTTTTGTCATTGAACAGGTCATGAAATAGTTGTAATCGCTTTTGAAGATCTTGATTTTGTCGTCTTACATTATCAAGCTCTTGTTTTAACTTATAAACTTCACTGCTACTACTAGCAGCAGCATTTTGATCCCTGTACGACCTTTTCCGAGTTTCATTTTTTTTCCAGTTTGTCCATCTTTCTGGATTAATTTTGAGGATTCTATTGTTATTGATATTGCTGGTGGTAACATTGGTTCAACTGTGATAACTGCAGCAACTGTTGAGGAACGTGCAAGATCCCAGCATAAAGACTTTGATTTCTTCCCCGCTACTTTGGCAATTCCACTTCCTGGAACACGAACAAATGAACGTGCAGCATACATCGGTTTTATATGTAGCAACCATCTCCGATAATTATTCTGTAGAAAAAAATAAAAATGATTAGGCTGCTTCTTTAGCAGTTGTAATTAATATAAATTTAATTTTATAGCTTATTGAAAGCTATACTAGTATTATTACTTACTTGCACTTGGACGAAATATCTTAACACAATGTTCTCAATCCACATAGACAGGACAAACTGATATTTACATTCTTAAGTTCACATCATAGACTAGACCAACCTGAAAACTGGAGCTCCCACCCATAAGCATCCTTCGCCAGCCAATGAGAAAAGAGTTATTAAAATACTAGTAGGAATCTCCTGACAGTTTCATTTTTTATTCTGTAACCCCCCCCCAAGCTAAGAATAAAACTGAAATTATATTTGGATTTGGTTAATGAAACGGCGGGATTATTTTTTTTTTTAATATTTTTAATTATTAACTTAACAACATACAAAAAATGGAAATTAATACTACGATAATATATAAAATTATAACACTTATTGCGGTACTAGCTATTATAGTATTGATGGGCTATAGAAAACCTTTTCCGCAATTAGAAGAAAAAAGTGAGGATTTAATAAGACATCTTTATCATATAAGGAATATTATAGATAGGTGTTTGTATAATGAAGAATATTTCCAACATCATTTTGAGGATCAACTTATTTGTTTATGCAAAATAGATGACAATATTGATAAATTTATAACTGCAACCAATACAACCAGACCTTACTCAAACACAATAAAAAATAATAAATAATCATATTTTTCGACTTTTCTCAATGATTTACGTAAAAATTTAATTATCGGCGGAATTAAAATACAAGCACTTGGCGTATTGTATGAATTAAACGAAAAACACTTAACTAAAGCCCAGAAAACAATTCAGTCTAATCTAGGGTATATAAATAATTTTAATCTTATACTACCAGATTTATATATTACTGAACTCGTTGAACGGCTTGAACGTTTTAATATAATAAATTTATTAAGAGAAATATATAGATTAAATAAAATATCCCACTTTTTAAAAGAAACTAAGACAGTAGATGACTTACAATCACTAATTACAATCTTTCACGATGAAATTAATGCATATAATGAAATAATTCCCAAAGTAGAAAAATTACAAGAATCTAATAACCTACATAATAGTAATTGTGAAGGTACTACGTGGAGTGTATACGACATTTTAGGTGATGCTAATGTTACTGAAATCCAGAAAAAATTGGTAGACAAATCATTGTATATTTTAGAGTCGATTAAAATGTTAAACATATTCCAAGAAAATAATATATTATTATTTACTAAGAACGAGAGGCAAAAAATCATTAATCAATGTCATCAGTTATTATTAAGAATACTAGATAAAATACAACCACTAAAAAAGTGGTTAAAATCTAAAATTGATAATCCAAATCCAGAGTTGTAAAAATGTGTGACAATAAAAATTTTAATATGGTGGTATCTGGCATCTGAACACTATTTTATACATACATATAAAGTAATCATGTAAAACTAAATCTTCCCCAGACTACCAGCCAGCCAGCCAGATTATCATTATGTTTTCTGGATCGTTGTTAAGATGTAGTCTTTTATTATTACTAATACAAGTTACAAGTTCTGAATCAACTGAACAACAACAACCACCAACAAGTTTTGAACCAATTGAACAAAAATCAACAATAACAACTGAAACAACTGAACAACAATCAACAATAACAAAAACAAATTCTGAAACAACTGAACAACAATCAACAATAAAAAAAAAGTTCTAAACCAACCGAACAACCAATAACAACAACAAGCTCTGAACCAACTGAACAACCTGAAACAACAACAACAACAATAACAACAAGTTCTGAACCAACCGAACAACCAATAACAACAACAAGTTCTGAACCAACTGAACAACCTGAAACAACAACAACAACAACACTAACAACAAGTTCTGAATCCTCTACAAGTTCTGAACAATCAATAACAACAGCAAGTTTGGAAACGAGTATTGAACAAGTGTCTAACAGCTCTGAACCAGTGTCTGTGTCTAGCTTTGAAATAACAACAATATCAATAAATTCTGAACCAACAACAACAACAATAACAAACAGTATTATTTAGTCCTGGACAATTTGCAGGAATTATTATAATTATAATTAGAATGTTTACAGTATTTATATATTCTTCATTTCATTTTAATAAAAGAAACAGAATAATAGAGTTAGAAGAAGAAGACTTTAATAATGTGCGTATGAACAATGTTGTTGTAGAAGAATAGTTCCGACAGTTGCAGTCCTTGAAAGAGAATTGAATAGCATTAAAATTTTTGATACTGAATCTGACTATAATTACTGGATTAATAGTATTTTGTCTATTAAAACAACATAGTAGTTATGAAACCGGTTATACAACATATACTTTTTGGCGAAGTCCAAGAATAGTGCCGTCAGTTCCCTCTGGTGACGTAGCTCCTCAGGCATACTTTCTACCTGGTGGTAAACAAGTTGAAGAAGACACCAAGACTGATGAAATAGAAGATACCACAGGTGATGCAAAGAAAACGACGACTATTAAAGATACAGATACAACAAGTAATATAAGGGAAACGACTACTACCGGTTATGAAAAGGAAACGAAGATAAAAGCTATTGGTGATTCGACGACTATAATGGAAGATACAAGAGTAATCACCGGTGATTCGAGGAAAACGACTACAACAACAACAGAAGATACAATACTGGTCCCCAAATGCATTATTTATAGCAGTGAGTGCGAAACATTAAAATATTGCAGAATACACAGTAGTATTTGCAGAAAAATCCAAGAACTCTGTTGTTGGAAATATTATAATCAGTTTAATTACTGTAAAGCTTATTCGGGCCCAAATTTAGAAGAATGCAGAGTACGCACAAAGAACAAGTACTGTATGTATGTATATTATGTATGCTGGATTATGTATTATGTATGTATATTATGTATGTGCTCCATTTATATTTATTCAGCCTAGCTAGCAGCGTGTGGCAATGTTATTACCATATCCCACATGCTTAATTAATGTGCCTGGCGACGTATGGAAGCTGCTAATGTATCACTTGCCATACGTCGTCTATGGTAGTTGACCAAGAGCTTAGCTAGGGAGCAGTGCTACCCACCTCTGTGTACATACTCTTATCCAGTAAACCGAACCTACAAAACTATACAGGTGTTTGTGTTCTCTCCTGTATATAGAACTTATTACCCAGAACACCCAACATGGCGCAGTGCGTAGTTTTACTGGATTATTACGAGTGATTAGTGCAAGTTTGTGGAAAGCCGGCTTATGGACTCCCGCCTTGTGGCCTTGTGTCAACCCCAGCGTCATCCCTCGAAGAATTTAGCAACTTTGAGCAGTGTCAGTGACAGTGATTTTCTGTGAAGTGTTTAGTGCATTGTGTGTTTCGTGCCATTCATGTGTGACCTTGTTTTAAAGGATTCCCAAGTTATACGGCATGTTCTGGGCATTTGTGGGGTGTAGAGTTCAGCGCACCCTCCTCTGACCGTTTACAGAGTGTGACTGAGCTACTCGCTGTCTCCACCCCCCTCCCTCACAGCGCCGCCTCCACCCCCCCTCACAGCTGGGGCGAGACGCTCTGCCTGCCTGGGACACACACACATACATGTACTAACACTTGCTGACCGCGCGGCTTCATTATATATATCTTATATATATAACCTACTTATCTGTGTATTGAATTAAAATTTTTTTGTCTGAAATCTTGTTGATACGACGGGCTGACCGGCCAACACTGATTTAAGACACAGTACACAGATAAAGTAGTTATGTCTCATGCCTTACGTAGCCGTGGACCCAGCGCCTGGATGAGTCAATGGGCGATGATAGTCCCAGAGAGGGGATGACCAGGCCGCCACGACGCCCAGTCTCAACAACATCGCGCAAGCCCTTCACCTCAACATTCAGCGTTATTCCAGAGATAATTGCCTTAATGAAGTTTATGAGAGATGACAGACGCGAGGATGAAGCTCACAGACGTTTGGCGGATGAGCACAGAAGGCAAGCAGAGGCAGAACGAGACCACCAACGGAGAATGGAAGACAGTGCACGGTTCGAAGCTTTGATATCTCGCCTCACTGTTAACCAAGCCCCTGGCTCTAACACTGCCTCGGTACTGACTGGTTCAGATACCTCATCAATGCTTCCTTCACGCCCCCCAGCCCCACCTTAAGCAGCAGCTCAAACACCGCCCATCTTGAAGCCTGACGTGACTTTCCAGACTTTTCGTGAATGGCGGCGACGGTGGGCTGATTATTCTACAATGGTGGATCTCCAGAGTTTGTCTCAGCCTAAACAACTCATCCAGCTGCGTATGTGCCTGTCCTTGGAAATTCAGCGTGTCTTGGAACATACGTTGCAGGTAACCCCAACCTCTTTGCTGTCTGTAGAGGAGGCACTGGACGTTCCACAACGGCACATCAAAGGACAGCAGAATGAAGCTCTGCGCAGGAGGGAATTGTTTAGCTGCAGACAGATGGAGGGTGAGTCTTTTGACGCTTTTTATGTACGTCTTAGGGGAGCCTCGGAAGAGGTAGATATATGTCTAGGCCACCACCAGCAGTGCGAGGAGACCCAGTTGAAGCAGGTGATCCTGATGGGTGTTAAGGACGAGGAACTTGTCCAACGCCTCACCTCCCTCGACTCTTCCTCTTCTCTCAAGGATGTGTTGACGACATGTCGCTCCTATGAGGCTGCCAGGTGTGCCACCTCTGCCATCCGTGCTCCCCCTACAGCTGTACGCGCTGTTTCCCGGTACAAGAAGTCTGCTCCTACGCCTTCGCCCACCACGTCCACGCCCGGTTCATTTTGTAACAACTGTGGTAAGCAGCACGGAACACAGGTGTGTCCAGCTGCTCAGTCTACCTGCAACAGTTGTGACCGTAAGGGCCACTGGTCGCTCACATTGCGGTGCCCAGCTAAGTACGTACAGTGCAATGTGTGCGGTCGTCTGGGCCACTATGACAAGTGTTGCCCTACCCACAAACCCAAGGGACAGCGTCGGCGGAAGCTTCAGCGCCCTTCCACCAGAGAGGGCCGCCCACAGTCGCCAAATCAGAGGCACGACGACCCTGGACAAAGCCCGACCCATATTAGGAGGGTGTACTCCTCGCATCCCAGGACCAAAGTCCCCCAGTACATCAGCGTCATCGTGACCTACGGCGGTGTGTCATCCCGCCTTCAGATGTTGCCCGACACCGGCGCTGATGCTACAGTCATCGGTCCCCAGCATTTGCGATGCTTGGGGCTCTCTCCAAGCGATCTAGGACCGCCTCCCGAGGACCTCTGCGTCATGGCAGATGGTTCACAGATGGCCCCAGCCCTGGGTTCACTCTATGCACATGTCACCTTTGGCAACAGGTCGTGTCAGGCCTGGATTGACGTGCATAATGGTGTCCCGACTCCTTTGCTGTCCTACAGACATTGCCAAGAGTTGGCCATCATCTCCCAGGACTTCCCAACATCGATTCTCGAGGTAAAATACGCCAACAGGGTGCACGAAAGGAGCAGCAACTACCCTGCTGCCGCCCTACCCCTACCTCTGGCCAGTGACACCTCTCAGAAGAAACCTCACACATGTCCCCACGCCTTGGCTTCCGCCACATAGCCACCGGAGCTGGAGGCCACCAAACGACGTGGCACGACAGACTGTGTCTGCCTGGCATCACCCCGACATCTCCAATGCTGTCCAGGTGTGCTCACACGTATTACAACCCAGCCAGCAGCAGGAACCTCCATGAGGACGACAACCCCACCCTACTTTGAGTCTGTGTCGGCCGATTCTTTTTCTGTGTGTCAGGAAAGTCCTTCCTGGTTATCGCCGCATCATTTGGTTGGCCGGTTGTCATCAAGGGCGGTAATGACACGACGCCTGCCGCCACCATCAGCAAGTTCCGCCACTACTTCCGTGACGTGGGCGTTCCTGTACGCCTGCGAACCGACGGAGGGCCTCAGTTCACAAGCCGGGACTTTGCTGTGTTCCTTGACCGATGGGGAGTCCGGCATGTGTTGTCATCGCCCCATTACCCGCAGTCCAACGGCCACGCTGAGGCTGCTGTCAAATCCTTGAAGCACCTCATCCTTAAGGTGGCCCCTTCTGGGAATATTGACTGCGAGGCCTTCGACCGGGGTCTTCTTGAACTCCGCAACACACCTAACAACACCGGACGCTCCCCTGCCCACCCTCAATCCTTCTCCAAGGAGTGGCAGGCCAAGACAAAGGATTGTGATCGCCGAGCCGCCGAACGTGTTCAGGACGTCGTCGCCCGCTACAACGACCACGCCCGTTCTCTCCCCAGGTTGAGTGTCGACACCCAAGTCTGTGTTCAGGACCCGACCTCCCTACGTTGGGACAAAGTAGGCGAAGTCATGGCCTGCATATCACGGGACCACACCAGGTGCGGTTACCCAGTGGTCGCTGTGGTGGAGGAACCGCCGTTTCTCCGCCTGCACACTGTCTCTGCTGGCCCCGCCCCACCAGTGTTGAGTCCCACACCTTCCCAGTGATGAAGTCCTCACGCCAGAACGACCTAGAAGAAGAGGTCCCGCCAAGACTTTGCTATGAGCGTATAGGGGAGGAGGTGTATGTATATTATGTATGCTGATTGTATTATGTATGTATATTATGTATGTGCTCCATTTATATTTATTCAGCCTAGCTAGCATGTGTGGCAAATGTTATTACTATATCCCACATGCTTAATTACTGCCTGGCGACGTATGGAAGCTGCTAATGGACACGGCTACACGCCTGCCCATGGTAGTTGACCAAGAGCTTAGCTAGGGAGCAGTGCTACCCACCTCTGTGTACATACTCTTATCCAGTAAACCGAACCTACAAAACTATACAGGTGTTTGTGTTCTCTCCTGTATATAGAACTTATTACCCAGAACACCCAACACTGTAGAAGACTTCAAGAAATCTGTTGCAAATACAATGAATTAAGTCAAGCTTATGCATACTGTGGGATAATAACTAATGAACAAGAATTATCATCCTCTGATGTAAAACAAATCAAAACTTTAGAAGATTGCAAAATACGCACTAAGAGCAAGTTCTGCAGAAGACTTCAAGAACTCTGTTGCAAATATAATGAATTATGCCAAGCTTATGTATACTGTAATAGCTTGTATCGTTGGATAAATAATAATGAACTCTTATCCTCGGAAGTTACCAAACAAATTTCTGGAGAAGTTAACATTAGTGGTTGGTGTAGTAGGCAACCCACCTATTATTGGGAAAACGCCTATTATTGGGAAAAAACACTTCCATTGAGGAAGGAAATGAGCAGATCAATAAATGTAGATATTAATTATGCAAAAACATCAACATCAATGACAACAGACACGGGGGATAAAAAAAAACTAGAAGATACAGAAGTATCTGCTGATGATGAACAATTAAGGACAAAAAGAATAGACCAAAAATTAGAGCAATGCCATGTATTTAGCATCTAGTGCGAAACATTAGAATACTGCCGAATGCACAGCAGTACCTGTAGAAAAATCCAATTACTCTGCTGTGTGAAATATTATATTCATTATAACTACTGCTTAAAACAACAGGGCCTCAATTTAGAAGATTGCAGAATCAATGGTACATTCTGTAAAAGACAACTCGGAGAACTCTGTTGCAAATATGATGAATTAAAACAAATTTATGCATACTGTAATAGCTTGGATCTGGTGATTATTAATGAACAAAATTTATTATTATCATTTTCCTCCCCAT